>NW_015114023.1:50232-55297 GCF_001443285.1 Poecilia latipinna | reverse complement strand
AAAAAAAAATAACTTAAAAAAATTTAAGCTATGTGGGCAAAAAAAAAAAATAAAAAAAAAAAAAAAAAAAAAAAAAACACACACAAAAAAAAAACAAGCACAAAAAACAAGTTGTCCAGTCAGATGAGGTCAAATTGAAACTCCTTGGCCTACATGTAAAAGCGCTTCCTCCAGAGGATTAAAATAAAAACACTAAACACACCATCTTCACAGTGAAACATGCTGGTGGTCAGGTTGGATGGATGGAACAAAATACAGAGCACTCCCAGAAAAAAATAAACCTGTTAGTCACTCCAGATTACTTGATACTGAGGCAGAGGTTCACCTTCCTGCAGGACAAGACAACAGCTTTTAGTGTACAGCCAGAGCTACGATGGATTGTTTCAGGGCGGAAGCGATTAATGGGATTCATTGTTGTTAAAATAATCATCAACTAACTTAGTGATCAATTAACCGCTGGCTGGAGTACGCAGACTCTAAAAAGAAGAATATACTCAGAGCAGTAGGCAAACCAAAAATGTACAAAAGATTTGCATACTTAGCATTTAAGATGAAAAACAAAACGTCTAATCCGATTGAAGGGTAATCATTATGTAAAATAGTCCTTTCTTGACCTTTTACATCGTGTTATTTTGTCATTCCCTTGTCAAAAACATACCTGGAGCCTTGATTCTGTCATGCATTTTCGAGAAATCCTTTAATTTCCCATGGCAACCAGTCAGTTGTGCAAAAAGCCTGGTTGGACGTGGCTCCGCCTTCGAGGCGCAGCTCCTCCCCAGAGCTGCATTTTCCAAGCTTCTGCCTCACGGAGCAGCCCTCCCCTCCGACTTCCCCACTTAGCTCCTTCAGACTAGCCAGCAGCAATTGGCAAACATCTGGTGAAACTACGCATCTGCAGAGCTCATTATGCAAGCTACTAAAAACGCTGTTAAAGGGTTAATATAGGAGGCAATGTTGTGATAACTTCCTGAAGGCGGAGTTTCAGAAAGAGCTCAAGTTTTTTTTAAAAAAAGGCAGAGGCCCAATTTCAATGTGTTAAATTAGGCAGTAAAATATCTTTTAAGTTTGATATAGCATTTTTATAACAACTGAAGTTAACGCAATTACTTAAATGTCACTATGTGTCTGGAAAATACGTAATGTATCCCCTTTAAGTTTGAGCGGTGTTGCGTACAAGAACAGACTGACAGGTCAGTTTTTAAATGTGAACAGCTGGTACGAAGATATTCTGTTAGGCTGTCATATTTTTATATTTTATTTGTATAACATTTTTATAAGCATTAGATTAATCTGGTCCTTTTACTGAACTAATTTGTGTGGGTTTATCACATAACATAAGTTTGAGGGGTGTGATTTCTTTTTAAAGCCCTGTAATATTGCTTCAGTGAGCCACGAGGCAACTTCAAAGAGGCGCTTTGCCTCTTTTGCAGTCCGATTATCTAGCTCCTCTATAATAAAGGGATGGGAGATATTTACATGCATCTGCCCGGGTGCCGCGCTCTCATAATCCATCCATAATTTCCATGCTTCTGTCAGTGTCTTAATCAGTCATGCGCTTCCCCGCCGAGAGTCGTGTTTCATCCGTCCTTGTCTCTTATTACCCAGCTCAGTTGTAGGGCACAGTTGCCTGTCATGCGTATGCTGCTTACAGTACGCCCTAAAGGTGCCATCAGGAATCAGTGTTGCACTCTAGGCTGCAGCTTTAAGAGGAATTTAAAAAAAAACCTGTAGAAGTCCCAACTTTTGCAACCTTTTTCTTTCGCCATATTTTTTGTTTTGTGCGTACTTCTGGCATTATAATGAATAATTACTCAAATTTGCTGCCCTTCTTTCGTTTTCCCCCATAGCGCACTGCTTGCTGTGTGATCTCCTTGAGAGCCGAGCTGCCAGTCCCACTGAACGGCTGGAAGCCTCCTCCGGCGGCGGCGCGACGATGACAGAGCTGGTTGCCAAGTGGGCCTGTGAATACTGCACATACGAGAACTGGCCGTCAGCCATCAAGTGCACCATGTGCCGCGCTCAGAGGCCCAGCGGGGGTGCCATCATTACTGAGGAGCCCTTTAAGAGCAGCCCTGCCCTAGATGCCAGTCTGCATCAGTGGGACCCCGCAGACCTCAGCAACAGTCCGTCTCAGGGGGGCTCCAGCCTGCTGATTTGTCCGGATTCCAGCGCGAGACCCCGCGTCCGCGTCACCGACGTTCCTGAGACGAGTAGCAAGTGGTCGTGTCACATGTGCACCTACCTGAACTGGCCTCGAGCCATCCGCTGTACCCAGTGCTTGTGTCAGAGGCAACAGGCTCAACAACAACAACAACAACAACAGCAGCTGCAGCAGCAGCAGCAGCAACAGCAGCAGCAACAGCAGCATGGTCACCATGCAACTCGTCAAGGACATCACACCCAGCAGCCACGAAGCCCCACGGAGTCGCCGCAGACCTCGGGCTCCGGATGCCGCCCCGCTGCCCCTGTCACCGCCACAGACCCCTGCGAGGAATACAACGACCGCAACAGGCTCAACACCCACACGCAGCACTGGACCTGCACTGCATGCACTTACGAAAACTGGGCCAAGGCACTCAAGTGCGTCGTGTGCGACCATCCCCGGCCCAACAGCCTGCTTGCCGAACCCATCGAGCTGGCGTCGGAGCCCGAGAGCCAGCAGCCGTCCTCCAAGCTCAACGAGCAGGACAGGGACAACAGGAGGGGCGTCGTCGGGCAGGGAACTGGGTGTGTGGTGGGGGGAGTGGTGGGCTGCAGCAGCAGCCAGAGGAGGTCTCCGCCGTCCGAAAAACGGGAGTCTGAGGTGAACATGGACTTCCAGAGAATCGAACTGGCGTCGGGAGCGGGGATTGGGAGCAAAGAGGAGCTGGAAGTGGATTTCAAAAAACTGAAGCAAATTAAGAACAGGATGAGAAGGACGGATTGGCTCTTCCTGAACGCATGTGTTGGTAAGTTTCAAGTTTAAGTGATGTTCAGTTTAAAAAAGAAAAAGGCTTCAGATTGTAAAAGGGTTACAATTCTTATCGTATTTGCCTAATACAACTAAGCAGGATATTTTTACAAGTTGTAAGACGACCTGTTGGAACAGACTTTACAGAGTTACAAACAGATTAATTAGTTTTGTAACCTACTGATTCTGGAATTTTGTGCATACTTAAAATGCCTCGGCACTGAACGGAAAAATTTCCCCACACAGTTTGCCACCCATGATACTGATACACTGATAGACACATAGAAGAAGGGTAGATAAGCTTTTAAAAAGACCAGATACATATATTACTTTCTAATGAAACACATTCTTAGCCTGTTTCCTCTGTTTTCTAAGGATGTGTGGAGTTTAACCTTCAGTCTCGATCCCTGTCTGTTCGTAGGAATCCTCTAACGCCAACAAGACAAATCTTAAAACCACAAACAGTTTCAGTAATCAAATAAAGATGTTTTAAAGATTGTTTTTCCTTTCTGCATTCCTACATTACTGCAGCGTGTTTGCTTCTAGTCATAGTAATTGAGATGTTGTTATTCTTGTCTTTAATATGAGTGGGGTTTTTTATTGTGCGTAGTCTACCAAAATTTTCGCTTTATCTCATGGTAAATGTCAGTAGTTTTTTGCTCCCAGCTGCCATGTTGGGATTGGCAGATTAAAGGAATTAATGAAGCATTATCCAACTTTCATTGGTTGTCCCAAACATCATGCTTTGATAAATGCCTGCCATGGCAGTGCCGACTTGTTTCTGGATGGCTGACTAGACAGCTGACATGCCAGCACTAAAAATGGTATCACCAAATGAGCAACATGCACATCACATTTTAGAGAAATATGCATGAAACAGGATTTTTATCATTATTATTTTTCAGCAGATATTCAGCGCTTCATTCCAGAATGTTCCTTCTAAAAGTGACCTATTGTTGTTTCCTTAGAGAACTGAAATTAAGAGTTCTTGATAGTTAACTACGATCGGCTCTCGTCTAATGAGAAAAGTTTGTATTTAATAAGGTTTGACTTGAAAACGGCGACTCAAGTAGCTGGCCAAGACCTGTTGACAGAAACTGTTGTTAGACATACTGTGTTGTGTATGAAGGCATTGATAACCTGTAGGTGTTGAAGACCTGGAGCAGAACTGATAAACACCAACTTAGGTGGTTGAAAGTACATTTGAAAAGTGAGACATTTCATAAATGTCTCACTTCACCTGCTCTGCTACCAGGTGACGGTACACCTGAAATATTGTTTTTTTTTTTTTTTTCTGTGCATCAGTTTTTGTTTCACAGACAGAAATACATTTACTAAACTCTTAGATGTTTTTTTTTTCACTTCTTCTCAGTTTGAATCTTTATCAGAGACCAATGGAAGTATAGCCAATAATGTCAATAATGGGGTCAATAATGTCAGGCCATTGTCATTACTGCCAGCCATTTTTGCATCAGTTTGGTGTGGTCTGCTTTGAATAGTTTCTGTTGTGAGACGTGAAAGATTAAACCTCCTGATTGTTATTTTTGCTTGTATTTCACTAATTCCACAGCCTTCAGGTACCGAGCGTTATGTTTAAGCCTCGGAGACTCTGAGCCTTTAAACGTTCCTCATCTAGGAGTCGCATGCAGCTTACAGTCTCCTACTTAGTGTGAGGAAACAGAGGTATGGTAAAAGGAAGCTCCTATGAATACAGGCGACATGTTCAAACACTCAGCACACTGTCTGCTGCTCAGTAACCACAGCTTAGAGAAATACTGCTACTGACAAAGAAAGTCTTTACTAATGTCTGCTTGCATGCACAACTTGAAAACAATTAAAATGGTAATGTGTCAAGAACCGTATGAATAAGGGACATTCAAAACCAATCAGTGGAACAGCAGGATCATCTCTGCTGCTTTAATACCCTGTTGCTTTGCCTCATGGTCAGAACCACACCGGTGATCATCCTTCACAGCTCTGCGGAGACATAATGCTGATTATTAGCTGATTTAGTCAATCAGATTGTCCGGAAATCATATCCACATGGAGCTTCTGGTGGCTCATGTTTTCCAGCCATCGGGAAAATAGATTCAGATGGAGGGGGGGGATGGGGGG
>NW_015114023.1:29310-47057 GCF_001443285.1 Poecilia latipinna | reverse complement strand
AAAGAGGAGGGGGGGGGGGGGGGGGGGGGGGGGGGGTAATAATGCTTTCACAGCATCTTCCAGCACTTTTCACTGGTGAAAGAGAAGAAGAAAACCTTTCAGAATAGCCAGTAATCAAAATAAATTCCTACATTGATCTTGCATGAGCTCGGAGCTTGACAGTCCAAATCGTCCGATAAACCTTCTAAAAACATTGATGGGTCAAAATCCACGTCTGTTCGTCATGCAGCTTCTTTTTACTTTTTAATATGTTGGTGTGTTGATCGTACAGCCTGTAGCAAGATCAGACGAAGGGTGCACAATATAAGATGAATTCTTTGTCATCGAGACATCAGTGGGGACAGTATCAATATTGCAAACAATGTTTGTTTTTTTTTACCTACAATTTGAGGGAAATGTAATGCGATATAGCCAGAGAGTGACATTCTGTCTGCTGCAGTTCTATTCTCTATGCTTTCAGACCTATCAGTGCTGTTTTCTTCTTTTTTTATGCTTCATAAACTAGCTTTTATGTGCCAAGTCGAAATGTGTTATAGGTGTCTATCAACTGAAATTAGATGTTGTTTTTGTTTTTTTTAAGTTTGGCAAAACTCTTAAGACCTAGTGCGCTTTTCGAAGTTAAGCATTAAATGTCCCCATGCTGGGAAAAAATGCAGGAACTAATGGAAATCTGCTTTAGGTTTCTCTAAGGACTTTTTCTTTTTTTTTTTTTTTTCTACAAAGGAATGTTGCATTAGCTTCATGATTTCTACTACAAAAAAGGAATGCCTCTGACATGTTCTGGGTAAGTCGGCTTGTTTTGGCGTCCTTTTTATTGCCAACTATGATTTTTATTAGAAATAAACAATCTAATGCACATGAGCGCATTGACATGTTTCTTTGTGGAGCACCCAAGACAACCAAGGTATTTTTCTCTTTCCAAGTGTGAGCCTGGGGAAGTGCATCGTCCTGTTAAAGTGGGTGGTTTAGCAGGTTGAGCAGACCTCAAAGTGCTAACTTGTACCATATAATAGTTTTTGTCTGCGTTCCTGTTGTGTCCATCGCTACGCAAACGTAATAAAACTGGATGATCCGTGTGTAGGAGGAACACCACAATCACTTAGATTGGTCCATTTTCTCTCATCAATCCGCCTTGACGAGTTCATCTCTTTGTGTGCATGTTAGGCGTACCATTAAAAGTACAGTTGTGGCTGTAGGGCTAAAGGCACACCCACACTAATGGAGTATTTTGTAGGAAGTGGTGGCGATCCCATTCTGCTGTTGTACAGTTTCTCTCCTCTCGTGTGTCTCTCTCTCTCTCTCTCTGCGCCAGCCAGCTCCACATGGCACTCCCACTTTGTGTCTCTCCAGCTCCCACTCGCACACAGCTCACGCAGCTGAGCTTTGTGTGTGGTCCTTTGACGTGAGAACAAAAGCTCAGCAGTGTTTGATGCTGTCAAAATGTACGAGAGGCTGCTGCACGGGCATTTACTGTATGAGCTGGAAATGGGAAGACCCTGTTTGTATAGCTGCGAGGCGTTGAAACCAGTTTCCTCTTTCCTGTTTGATTAGGTTTTGTCATAATAACAATCATAATATACGCGGACAAAACGGTTTTGTTCTGGTTAAATGATGAAAAAAAAAAAAGAAACATGGTTCTTGTTGAGACTTATCACACATTTCACTGCATGTCAGCCTGTATTATTAGAGCCTGGTGCTGCTGTTGATGAGTTCAAAGTTTCACTGAAAATATTCCCATCATGTAACCTTGTGGGCAGAGCTGCGTTTGATTGTTTACACGAGCATGTGTTCACTTTTTTTTTTTTTTTATGTGAACTTCAAACTTTAAATAAACACTTTTTATATCTTCAAGCTGAGAAAACTGAAATTTGGACTGTTGGCTGCAAATATTTGTCTTTGTGGGGACGTGGGATTGAACATTGCTCTTGATTCCCTAACCCTTTTCCGTTTAAGAACAGGCAGTCCAACACTTTATTAATGTTAATCTGGTCAGTGCCATTTTTGCATATTTTGGCAGAATCATAAACGGCAAATTTACGTCGCAGGATCGCAGTATATGGTACCAATATCACAAAGTACTGCCTAGATTGCAATAAATAATGCCTAATAATATAAGTAAGGAGACCAGCAGTTGCAGTTAAAGTTTTTTTGTCACTTCTCACTTTTAGTCATATTCCATAAATTAGAATATAATTGTAAAGTTAATTCATCTCAGTAGCTGTATTTATTCAGTGAAACACATCATGTGGATTAATTGCAAACATACTAATCATACCAAGCCTTTATTTGTGTTTATTGTAAAATTTTCCACTTGAAAACGCTATTTAAGATTGGGATATATTACATCAAACTAATGTGAGCTTAATGTAAAGTATTTTTAATATCTGTATAAAAGTTGTTGCTTTTTTTTTTTTTATAAGATACTAAACGAGCCTCAGCGGAACACATATTCTGATGTATTAAATATAACTGTATTTAAACCTGAGTGGTGATATTATGAGCTGATGAACTGGAACAGGGTCAGGGTTTTTTTTTTTTTATCAAAGAGGAACACCAGCCTTGTAAAAGCAGATGCCATAAAGCAGTATATCTTTATGAACTCGCAGAGGTTTCTGATCAATAAAGCAAGAAAACAAGAACGACAAAAATAATATGAATGCTTCATTGTGAAATTAGCCATAATAAAATATGTTTTGTGTACGTCAAGAGCACAGGGATGAATAATTGGCCCATGATGGTCCAATTTTTGATTTAACAGTAGCGGTGAAGGTCATATTGGATTGATAGTAATGACTGATGTTTATGACCTTTATAGGCACTCTTAGACGCTGTCCACCTTTTTGCAATCTTTCTTTTTTTTTCTTTTTTTTTACGTTAGACCCTTAAATAACAGAATAATTGTCACTTAGCCATCAGGCGTGTGATTTCATGACGCAACCTTTTGTAAACATCGTGTTCCATGGGACTATTTAGAGATTATTTGTTTACAATTTTGCAAGGGAAAGTTGAATGCTAAGTATGTTTTCAGGATGTCCTTTTTTTCTAAAAACAATGGCTATTTTCCGTGTCTGCTTGAATTGCACAATAGAAACCACCTGCATCTGTCTGATCTAGCACGTCTCAACCTTCCTGCTAAGATCTAAAAGAGCTAAACAACTAACATTACAGCTTACCCCCTTGAACTGTCGCGCTTCCTCTAGACTTTGAAACAGTCAGCAACCGCCACATAGATGAAACACAGTCTCATCTTATGTTTTTATGCATTTTGCTGGAGTACATGCTGTCCCCTCCTTTAGTATTGGTAATAAAATTGCTTTATTCCGTTTCCAAGTAACTGTTAAAAGCTTCATAAAACCTACATAAAAAAACAAAACAAATCTAAACTTGCCTTTTAAATGCTCTTTTGTGGGAACTCACTGTTACATTTTGCTTTTGTAGTAGATTTGTCTTGAATCGCACTTTATTATCTGTTGAAAAGCTGTCTCCTTTCCTCCGCTCATTTGTCTTAAAAGGCGTCGTGGAAGGTGACCTGGCAGCGGTGGAAGCTTACAAGACGTCCGGAGGGGACATAGCGAGGCAGCTGACGTCAAACGAAGTGCGGCTCTTAAACAGACCCTCGGCTTTCGACGACGGCTTCACGCTGGTTCACCTGGCCATCCGCTTCCAGAGGCAGGACATGCTGGCAGTCCTGCTCACAGAGGTCAGTCGAGAAGCGAGGCGGTTTTACTTTTTAGCTGCCGTGTGCTGGTTTTTGAGTTGCGTTTGACTGTAACCAAGCAGCCATTTTAGGTCAAGGGGAAAGGTGTGGTCAGCGTGTACAGGAGGGTGATTGACAATGCTAAGACACTCCTCTTTGCCCTGATTGGTTGTTTGCTATCGGGTGTATTTCTGCAGATGGTAATAGGACCACAGGGAGGAGCTTGCTTTTTTTCTCTCCACAGATTCTCATATTATTATTTTCATTACATTGTTAGGATAATGACATATCCTAAAATATGTTAAAAAAACAAAACAAAAAAAAAACATATTATTCATAAAAGTTGCATACTATAGCTTTAAGGCTTGATATAGATCTTTCCTACATATGCTTGTAGAGGTAATTTTACATTTACATCTTAAATACCCAGTAAAACATAATAAATAAATTAGTGAAATACACAATTGTTTTATTTACAAATAACTTGGCGATCACATAGATTTTATTACACAGGAAGACAGTTTTTTTATGTGTTAATATATATTAGAAGACAAAAAACTGACTCCATAAGAGTCAGAGGAGCTCTGATTAAACCACTTCTCTTGAATTATGCTTTGATTATTGCGGTACTTGCATCCAGTGTTGTTTACAACTGCAAACAATCACTCTCTATAAAAGCAATAAGGCCCACTTGTATTATTCATTATGATGATCATTCCACAATTACCACTATACTTTTATGTTGTTGGTGTTTTACAATGGATTTTTTTAAGACACAGTACTGCTTTTCAGTCTGTGCATCAACATCTTGCGTGAGCATTTCCCCGCCGGCCGTAGACATGCGCTGCGGTTGAGCTGCAGTTTGCCTGCTGTCAGTGATTCCAGATTATCTGTATACACACTTCTCCGGGGGAGGGGCAGTGAGTAACCACCGGATCACTTTCCTAAAATGCTTCAAAGCTGACGGCAGCCTATATGCACACCACAGACGGGTCTGCTCTTTTTCCCGCCCTAGCAGCGGCACAGCTCTGACAGGTTCAAGCTAAGTTAGCTCAAATGACAGCGTCTGCTGAGCTGTTGTTGTGAACATTCAAAAGCTTTTGGTCCCAAACTTCAAAAGCAGAACAAATGAAACTATTTGGCGGTGTGTTTTTGGATCAACACATTTCATACTTTTGCCCCTAAAAAACGTATTCCTATGTCTCTTTTTGCTTTTTATTGTTAGTATTTAAATTAGTTTAGTCCTTACAATTACCTTTCATCGTCTTTTTATCATAACCAAACAGTGGCTGGTTATCAGTATAAAGGCATATCCAGGTTTTTATCATTCATACCAATAGTTTAAACTCTTTTTAATAAGATGCCAGAAGAAGTGAAGTTTTCCCTGACTGTGTGGAGCATGGAGTGGCGCGGTGCCGCCCTTCTTCTGCTGTGCCTTGTGAGTCAGATGGCTGAAAAACATCTGCGACATTTTGCCTCATTTTAAAAGAACTTGAGACAAAAAAAAAAGAAGAGAAAAATTCACATGTAAATACTTCTGGGTGCAAAAAAACACAGACGGTTATGGTGTTAAAGTGAATCAACAAGGTAGTTACACAAGGTAGGAATGACACCCATCATGCTTATTAAGTTAACTCTGTTTCCAAACAACTCACATGTTGACATCCTTTGGTCGGGATATTTGGAAGGTTGAGTGAAAAAGACCCAGACAGAGTGACATATGGATTTAACAGCCCCTTTAGTGGCTTTAACAACCCGCTTATTGTAATTGTTCTGGGGAAAACTTGTAAACCTTATTTGTTGCCCACGTTCAGAACTGAAAAAGCTTTTGGAAGAAGATGTGAAACGTCTTAAAGGAACAGGAGAAGAATCCAGTTTGAGTGTTGGGTAGCAGACAAACAATTTTTAACTTTTGTTATTTCCTTTTTATCAGTAAACAATAATTAAAATAGAAGGATAACATTGTAGTTTAATAGTAATTGTTTTATTTTAGAAGCGGAAGGACTAATTGTTGCTTTTCTATTTGAAATTAAAGGAACTTTATCATTTTTAGTCTTTTTTTTTTCCTTTTGAGATACTACAATGTATCATGCTGTAAGAATCTCATACCAACACACCCCTGGTGTTTATTATTATGATCTGATTTTACACGTCGGCCTTTGCAAAGTCACATGTGCTTTCGTCCCTCCAGCAGAAGCTTGTAACTTTTCATCTCAGATCTCAGTAAATCAAATCATTCATTTGTCAAAACTCGGATAAAGAAACGTGACCACCAACTATAGTGTGAAACGTTCAGGTCTCGCATATCCCTGAATAAAGCTTCCCTCTTCTTGTCAGGTGTCCCAGCAGGCGGCCAAGTGTATCCCGGCCATGGTGTGTCCCGAACTGACGGAGCAGATCCGCCGCGAGGTGGCGGCCTCTCTTCACCAGCGCAAGGGCGACTTCACCTGCTACTTCCTCACTGACCTGGTCACCTTTACCCTGCCTGCAGGTCAGCAGCCCGTCGGCTAGAAAACGAGCTCGAACGAACCGGCGGAGCAGAAACATTCCTGAATGTGATTACTGAAGCTGACGGGGTTCTGCGAATGCTCGGGGGGGAACTCTGCAGCTGCAGCAGCAGCACATTGTCTGGCCTTTTTCTCTCTGGCCTTCTAAGCGTGTATCAGAATGCGTGTTTTGTTTACTTGCCGGGTATGAAATGGCGTGTTGTTCCCATGCTGACGGGGGCATAATGCTCCGGTTGTCTTCATCTAACAGCCAGCACATGGAGGCTACCTCCGCCTCACGGTTTCAGCATTGTTCTTCCACAAAGACGATACCACCCCGCCAGCTGTTTATTTTTGAACCCATAAGAAAACTGCGTTTAGGATTACCGTGTGGCTGCTATTGTTCGTTCAAAACTAAAATTGTTTTGTTTTTTTGTTTGTTTTTAACCATGTGTTCAGGCGTGAAAGTGCCGACATTGGCTTCCAGTCATCAGAGAAACCTATTCTGCTCTGTTCTCTTCCAAACAAGCTGTGCATTCATTAATATCAGCTAGAGAACAAGCTTCTGTGTTCAGAGCAGCTCCTAGCTCTCTGGCCGCTGTACTATAAGTTGGCTTTAGGTGAAATAAGCCGGGATTTCACCGTGAGCTGATCAGACATTTGGGCACACTTGACGTCGAGACAAATGTCGGTCATTTTTGTCCGTTTGTAATTTTTTAAAAATTATTATTTATTTTTGACAGTTCTTTTGTCATCAAACAAGCAATTCTAGTGAATTTTATTACAGGGAACTGCTTTGTCTGCAACTCTGTAAAGGTTACAGTGCAAATATTACTGGACATGTATTATGTTACCAATAATGTTAACGTACAGCGTTGATCCTGGGTGGAGTACAGAAAATGTTGCATTTGAAGTTCCAGTTGAATTAAACTGTGCAATTAAACGAAGGAAAAAGTCCACAAGTAAAATATTGTTCGACTCAGCTAAATGTATTTTATTGTATTATCTCTGTTTTCCCTTCCAGATATTGAGGACTTGCCTCCTGCGGTTCAGGAGAAGCTCTTCGACGAGGTGCTGGACCGAGACGTCCAGAAAGGTGAATAATTTACTCCGTCAGCTCTGCGCCTTTTTTCGCTGAAGTGTCACCTATCTGACAACGGTCCGGTTGCTAGGCGAACGCACGGACTCCTTTCACAACCCGCGCACAGTAACAAAGAGGCTGCCCCCACGCCGGCAGTGTTGCATTACATGGATTTTCCCTCCCGCCAACTCTGTTTCTTAGTGGCCAGCTTGTTGCTCTGCCTCCCATCATGTGTACTGGTTTCACTCTGCGCTAATGAGCCCAATTGAGTTTCAGGGTTTTCTCTGATCCTCGTTTGGGTGAATGTTAAAGAGTTCAGCCTGGAGACATAGTAGCACGCTGAAAAAAAAAAAAAAAAAGAAGCTTTCACTATTTACTTAAATGCAAACGGTTGTGTGGGGCTTGTTAAATCACTTCACTATGGGAAATGTTAGGTCTTGTAGTAATTTTTTTCAGCCCCCCGCCACCCAAAAAAAAAAAGTGTGTTTGCTGGAGGATTGAAAGTAAACAGTAAAAGTAAACTAAAGAGTTAGCCAGGTTGACTTTGCTTTAAACCTGTTTACTTTTTCACGTGAACACGCATCTTTCACGTGGGTTCGGTTTTGTAGTAAAGATGCTGAGAGTGGCACTAATAACCGATGCCGTCTCCTTCTTGGTCAGAACTCGAAGAAGAGTCTCCCATCATCAACTGGTCTCTGGAGCTCGGAACGAGACTGGACAGCCGGCTCTATGCACTCTGGAACCGCACGGCGGGGGACTGCCTCCTCGACTCGGTGCTGCAGGCCACGTGGGGCATCTACGACAAGGACTCTGTGCTCCGCAAGACTCTTCACGACAGCTTGCACGACTGCTCACATTGGTGAGACCTGCAGCCTCAGCAGCAGTAGCACAAACGGCAGTGATGCGTAGCCTCCTCTTAAAACCGCCTTTGACCAGCGTGACTGATTCGACTCTTTTCAGGAGGCTGAATGAAGCTCTGACTGTTAGAGTTGTGTTTTAACCAGAGGACTGAAGGATTTAGAGCGAAGTGTGCAGAGATTGAAATATTTTTGGCTGATTACCAATCTGATTCCGAATTTGAGCGATTGAGTTATTTTTTTATTTTTTTTTTTCACTACTGATGTCGTGTGTTAATGTTCTAACCTTATTTCACTGAAAAACACTGAAAAATATCTGTGAAACAATCAAAAACTTGTTCTAGCTGCACATGAGGTACCGCTCCAAAATATAAATGAAAAAGTTCAGAACATTTCTGTCCAAAATACTGGATTAACTAAAGTAAAAAAAAAAGTCAGTTTCTTTAGTCTTTGCTTTTTAAAAAAAATCTTGCACAGCAGGTTAGACTACAAGAATGTTTTGAGCCTCTTACCAAAAATAAAGTGCACAGCAATATTTTGCCTTCACAACATCACAAGGTTTGAGGTCAACCGAGGACAAACTGACAAAACAACTTAAACCACCAATAAAATTTCATGTGTTCTGGTTTTTCTCGTAGTGCAAAAAAAAAAAAAAAACCCCAAACACAGAAGCTTTGTGTCTAAATATAAATGAGATTGATCTCACAATGCAGGTCACTTAAAATTAAAGATCGATACACTCCTACGGTCATGTCCAACACTACGATTGTTCCAAGACACAAATTTTAACTACATACGTTTCCCAGCGAATAAAAATAGACCTGCTTGTTTAAAGTTGGAGGCACGTTGTCCCGGTCTTGACATTTAGTCCCTAATTTCTAACCGAGTCGATCGTCACGGGCGTTTGTCGTCACGGACTCCCAAATTTGATAACGCGTAAAGATCGATCCGGTCAAAACCTGACCGTCATAAAGCTCGAAGTCTGCTAAACTCTCATCCCGGTGATGATGCGACTCTATGTTTTTTATATGACTCAGTGATTGTTGGGCTAGTAAAATATTTCAGGCAGTCCAACTTACTGATGTGCAGACAAAACTGACAGAAAAGGTTCAGACAGGAAACCACAGCAGTCAACACAGCCCCTCTCTATTCTTTACTGCCTATTTGATTTGTAAAATGTAAAACATGTGATTGTTGGGGAAAAACTAACATTTTAGATGAACAGCATAAAGTGCTAGAAATGAGACGGTAGTTGAGTTTCCGTTACAAATGTACCCAAAATGTTTTTCATATTACTCATGATTTAATCTTTTTAACTCGGGATGTTTCTATTTTTCTAGTTTCGTTCCTGCGATCTTTTATTTTTTTTTTGCCTTTTTTAAATTCCTATACGAAGTGAAAAGAAATGATTTCTTATTTCAAAAGTTTAACCGAAAATATTTTCGCCATGCAGCATTCTGCGTGCAGTGAAGGCTTCAGATATTTGCAGTAATGCGAGCCTCATAATGGAGCGCGAGTAAGTAGAAGAAAAATGGAAACCACGTTTTCTCGCGCACTGTCAAACTCCGCTCAGAACTCATGCCCACAATAAAAAGACAGCAGCCTTTGTTTGTGGGAGAGCAGTCAGACGTAAATAAAGATGAGCCTCGTTTGAGTCACGTCTGCTTGGAAGGAGCTGCAGCTTTCCTAAAACTCCGAGCAAGACTAACGACGACGACCACATCCCCATCTGTCGGTGCACACGTTTGAAACAATGCAGCAGTGTAAGCCGTTTGTGCGTCTTGCAGGTTTTACAGCCGCTGGAAGGAGTGGGAGTCGTGGTATTCCCAGAGTTTCGGCTTGCACTTCTCCCTCCGAGAGGAGCAGTGGCAGGAGGACTGGGCCTTCATCCTGTCGCTCGCCAGCCAGGTAGACACGCACGAAAGCAAACGCCGACGTCTTAAGGTGGAGGACAGGAGGTTGTTGTGTTTAAGGCACGGTCCGCTGATGATGCATCAATTATGCAAGAAGGTTTCTTGCTTTTCGCCACCGTAAACATTCTCCGTAACGTCCTGGGAAAGTGCCTTCTGTCTGTCATCAGCACTCTGCTGAATGACCTCACCAACGAGGCATTTGGGTGGGATGCTTTATATCTGGGTGTGAAAGCTTAGTAATCGTTTGCTTTGTTTGTTTGTTGTTGTTTTTTTGTTTTTTTTATACAATTGGCAGCATAAAAAAAGGGTTTCCTTTTTTATGTTTTTCCTTACTTTCCTCCTAGTTTTTTTTCTTAAAAGTTTACCGTGTCTTTTACTTTTGTTCCACAGCCAGGATCCAGCTTGGAGCAGACCCACATTTTTGTTCTTGCACACATACTTCGTAGGCCAATCATCGTGTACGGAGTGAAGTATTACAAAAGCTTCCGAGGCGAAACATTGGGCTACACTCGTTTCCAAGGTGAGCAATCAGTTCTGTCTGAGCCGATGTTTTCCTCTAAAATTGATGTTTTTTATTTTTTTTGTTTGTTTGTTTTTTTTTTTTTTTTTTTTTACGACGAGCCTTTCCCGTGATTGTGGAGGAAGTAGACTTTTATTTTGAAACATCCGCAGCCTACATGTGTCCGCATAGCTCAGATGCTTGACAAAACTCAGCCTACTCCAGTGCCATTCATTTGTTGTTTGTTTTTTGTTTTTGGTCTGTTTGGTTCAAAACTAGAAAAAGTGTCGGTGTAGGAGGAGCAAAAATACAACAAGGCAAGTCAATTTCCCACGTGGAAACGATCAGGATAAGAAATCAGAGCCACATGTGAACATGAAGTCTACTTCCACAACCAACTCTAAGACAGTCTGGATTCAATTTGCTCTTTCTGTTGCTGTGCTGGACTTGATGAAAATCCTCAATGGGAGCCAAGTACTTGTGGTAAAAAAGCCTCCCTGATGGACCAGTGATTTACAGTTGCCAGGAGCCAGAGTAAAGCACAGAGCGACTCGGCTCTTATGTGGATGCCTTAAAAGAGCGTTGATCAAAAACATTCTACTTATTTGGAGAGTTGCTGAGCAAAACTCAGATTCATTATCAGACGTTTAGGAGTTACAAAAGCAGAGATGGTTTTCCAACTATAGAGGCTTATTCCAGCAAATCTAATCAACTCTGGGATACTTGCATCTCTGTTTTCAGAACGCCAGAGTGTTGCAAAATCTTGCCAAGCCTATTTAGTTGTGATTTATGAGTTGCGTACCGCATCTTATAAATCCTCAAGTTTCCAGACAGAAACCTTAGGACCAAGTCTGGATGGGCTGAAACAACCCAAGTGATTAGAAACATCCCATAATCCATTTGTCATCTGTACAAAAGACCATCAGAACTATAATTCTGCTTGGGCGCTCGATTATCACATCAAAATATCACAGCGTGATGCAGATAAACAGGCCATAGAATGACAGTAACGTAGGATAACGCTGTTGTTTTCTGCACATCATACACTAGGAGAAAAGTGCAGTTAAATACAGTCATGGATAAAACTGACTGCGTTCGAACGGAAAACATATTCATACTGCTTGAACTTCTTCATGTTGTGTTCATATATTTTGTTTGTATTTTTAGATGATTGTTGCCATGTTCCCCATGGCAACAATCATTAACAACCCGAGCTGGTTCAGTTACTCTTGGGATCGTTCACGTTTGACATGTGGACTGATGTCTGTGAAGGGCAACATGGAGCCCTGTGTCAGTCAGGCTGAATGTGTTGAGACTTAAGTGTTTCTTAGTTGTTGTTCATCCTTGTTGCTGCACTATGGTGGAATTTATACAGTGTAGAGATGCTATTACAGCCATTTCCAGATTAATTGGCAAAAAGTTATCCAATCTTCTTAGCACATTTAGTGCTTTCTGTCCTTAATTTTCTTTGTTAAAATCTGAGCTGTGGAAGCTCTTAGGGGTGTACTTATCATTTATCCCTTCAACTGAATTTATTATTCTTTTTGATAGCGGTTAGACAGTAAAGTAGGTAACGAGAGAGGAGGAGGACATGTGGCAAAGGTCATCAGGCGGGACTTGAACCTGTGACCTCCACTAAGGCCTCTGTACGTGGGCTGTGCTTAACCCCTGCACCACCACAGCACCCCATTTTTAGGATTTTTAAAAAATGATATTAATCTTAACTGTCGTCATTACAAAATACCAAACACAACTCACAGCTGAATGTGACGCAAAAACACAATAAGAACTTCATCGTTTATTTATGTTTACTTTGTGTGTGTGTGTGTGTGTGTGTGTGTGTGTGTGTGTTAGCTTCTGATGTAAAACGGAGCGCGTGTAAACAATGTTTCAGCTCAGAACCAAGGTAGAAATTTGTTCTGCTCCAGGATTCAACTACACATTATAGAAGTTGTTGGTATAGTTTGTTTTTTTTTATAACTGCTTTATTTCTCCTTTCAATTAATTGCATTCAAATTGTACGTCAAATGTTGAAACCTCTTAATTGTCATTGATTTTAGCAGTTCATATTTTTACAAAGGCTGATGTAAATATAGCACCCTTTGTGTTTGCCCCTCCCCGTCCGTCCCAGGTGTGTACTTGCCCCTTTTGTGGGAGCAGAGTTTCTGCTGGAAGAGCCCCATCGCTCTGGGTTACACGCGAGGCCATTTCTCAGCACTGGTCGCCATGGAGAACGACGGCTTTGACAATCGCGGCGCAGGCGCCAACCTCAACACAGACGATGACGAGACGGTCACGTTCCTGCCCCTGGTCGACAGCGAGAGGAAGCTGCTTCACATCCACTTCCTGTCGGCACAAGAAGTAAGGAGTTCGACTAGTTTTACCTCTTGGTGCGTTTGTTCCATTGTGGGAAAATGCTTTCATCTAAGCGACTCCATTGTGTGGATTTAAACTCGCTGTCCATATGTTTCGTAGCGTTACATATTTCACATCTTAAATGTGCACTTCTGCGAAGCACAGTTGCGCGCATTGAGACTCTGCTGCTTTCTTTCAGATGGGGAACGAAGAGCAACAGGAGAAGCTCCTTCGAGAGTGGTTGGACTGCTGCGTGACAGAAGGCGGCATTCTGGTGGCGCTGCAGAAAAGCTCCCGCCGCCGCAACCACCCGCTCGTCACTCAGATGGTGGAGAAGTGGCTGGACGGCTACAGGCAGATCCGGCCCTGCGCCTCGCTGTCGGACGGCGAGGAGGAGGAGGAGGACGACGACGAGTGACTGAACTGAAGCGGAAGGAGGGAGCGGGTCTGGAGGAGGCAGGACTCCTCCCTCCTCTCTATTTATTTTTATTTCACCTTTCATTTTTTTGGTTTTATTTTTGATTTTCCTTTGTTTTTTAATTTTTTTTTTCGACACGGACAAACTGTGAAAGCCTCCAGCAGAGGACAGGGAACCACAACCCTCTCTCTTCCCGTTCCCCCCCTGTTCCCCGATTTCAACCTTTCACACCTCCAAAGCTACAGAAGACATGGCTGCTCTTCTGGTACACACAGCCACTCGGACGCAATTCTTACAGAAACACTTTGAAACCAACTCCAGACTGACAGAGATGTGGAGAGTTAGAGGATCAGGAATGCAGAAGACCCTTTGTTTCAAATGTAAAAGAAGAAAAGAAACTAATCTTTATCCATAGATGTAAATGCATGTGGTTGTTTAAAAAAACAAAACAAAACAAAAAAAAGCTAAAGGAAATATACCAGCATTTATTTAAGGTAACACTTTATAACTATTCAGCGTGGGCACTGACAAAAGCACACTTCCAACCTGATCTTTTCGACGTGTTGTACAGGAGTTTGGCTTGTTAAGCTTTTTTTTTTTTTTCCTGTGTGTTTGAACTGACAAGGACAAAGCCAATAAATATAATCTTCAGAAAACCAGAGATTATATCGTAATAAACGACTTATTATATACCCTTATTATAAGCAATGCACCTTTATGGAAACGTTTCTAATTAATTATCATTGCTTGAAATAAGATATTTTATGAAGGGAGATTTGCCCTCTAAGGTTTAGCACATTAACATAACATGTTTGGATATTTGGTTTACTTTTTACAGACTGATTGAACTGAGAAGTCGTGTGTGTGTGTGTGTGTGTGTGTGTGTGTGTGTGTGTGTGCTTGAATTTATTCTACATATTTATTGTTTGGAAACTTCTTTGAGCTAATAAGAGCTTTATGTATATTTTTCTCCAGTTTTTATTTCTTTTCTTTTATTTTTTGGTGAATTTTATTAATTATTCTCTCAATCTCGATGAAGACACTTTTGCACAGAAACACTGTTGCTGTAAAGGAGAGAACCAATCTTGACAGTGGGAAGTTTACTTACATCGTTGCATGGGATTTAGTACCTCATCTGAATGCTTAAATTCTGGTGCTTTTTGTTTTCGTTTGTGTCGTTTCCTGGACAGATGAGACGCGTTCAGTGTTATAACTCTCTCTCTCTCTCTCTCTCTCGTTTCCGTTTGTTCCCTTCAACGATTGGTTGTCCGGCTCACACATGATGGTACATGTCTGTCCACCTTCTCTGTAAAGTCTGCTTGTCGACCCCACCCCGTCCGCGCCATTTGTTGTGAGAGATTGCAACATCTACAACCAAAGCTGACATAAAAGAAGAAGAAGAAGAAAAGAATAAGTTGTTAATCCCTTAATTTTTTTGCTGTGAATGTTTGCATTGCTTCCCCCCCTCCTGCCACTGCGTACTGTAACCTCCTTCGTGTTTCATTCATGTCATACATGTTTTGAACATCACCTATGTGTTGCTTTGTATCTATACAATAGTTGAAGTTGTAACTATGATGGTTTGTGGATTTTAGGCCTGACTTCACTAAGCGGAGTGTAATGCAAAGAAAAGGCAAAATATGGAGAAAAAAACAACAACAAATAAAACCTTTTTGAATGTTGAGACTGAATTTCTCTCCGTTTGAAATTCTACGGCTTGAAAAGTGGCTGGTTTCACCGCTCTCTCTTCTCTCATGTGGGGGATCTAGAGTACATCCGGAAAGCATTCTGAGCTCTTCCCTTTTTCCAGTTTTCATATAAAACTCATTCTGTAACAAGCATTCAATCATTTCAATTAGAAAAAAGAAAAGTGTTTTTTTTGTCTCTGACATTAAATCGGACTACACTTTTCCTGTTTCAAAACGATTAAAAATTTTTTTTTTAGTTATTTCAGGTTTATAAGTTTACAGACAAAGATTGCTCCTCAATAATTTGAAAGAGTTCAGATGATGAGCTCACGCTTCAGGCAACTCGCAACACGAGTTACACAGAGCAACGTTCGCGGATATAATTTGAGACTACGTCTCAAACGCACTGCTTCCTTGTGCAGCATTGTTTGCGTCGGACAGGAATGAGTTTGGATGCCAAATATTTAAATCAAGTGTAGAACAAAAGCAAAAGACTTTGTGAAGATGGTAAGGGCGTCGTTCGCCACCTAGAAGCCGTCCCAACAAGATTCCACAGCCCGCTGCTGGTAGCGCAGCACAGTGGAAGGAGATTGAGAACGACAGCAACTCGACAGCAAAGTCACCTAAAACCTCAGAGCAGAGTCGGCGGATGCTGGGCTGCGTTGTGTCCAGAGGTCGCCAACCTTCTGCAGAGTTAAAGCTACTGACTTCATGTAAAATTCAGATGAGCTGGTGGCCTAGGAGTTGAGGTTTTCTGTAAATGGACTTCTATTTTTTAGCAGTCTGCATGCAAGGCTGACATCATCAAGGTGTTGGAGGCAATGGTATAAAGCATTATTTCTCAACGCTGGTCCTCAGAGCCCACTGTACCGCATGTTTAACGTGTTTCCTTGCTGCCACACACCTGACTTAAATAAACTGGTGATTAAAAGGCTTCTGCACCACTTGACGGTGTACTGAGAAGGAAATACCTAGAGGACCGGGGTTGGGAATCATTGGCGTTGCTTCATGATCCCATCAAGAGTGAACAATTTCATGACCCCCAAGTTTGTGTGAACAGTTTAGGGATGGTCGCCTTCCTGTTCCTACATCCAAAACACATGGATGACAGAGTTTGGTGTTTGAAAGCTTGACTGGACTGAACCCAATAGTTTGGACTCGTCCCACAACGTTGTCTGACCTCACAATCGTGCTTCCAAAACACGATTGTGTTAACATTTTGTCAAAAATGTCCACAAAAACTCTCCGAGACACTTTGGAAAGCCTTTAAAGAAGACTTCAAACTGTTAAGAAGCAGCTGAGTGACTTGTTTTGGTAAGATACTGTAATGTACCACTATGAATTTTAAATATGTCATTTATAACAGCAGTCGTTCGCAAACTCATCTGCAATGCCAACTTCTGACCACTAGAGGGCTTAAAGAAATCTTCATCTATAGAAGAACATAATGCTACTTTAATAAACCAGACAAAATAAGATTGATGTGCTACAAATACATTACTCTGAGAAATTCATTGCTTTATGAATTCAGGAAAAATATTTTTGGGGATCATGATTTAATGTCAACAAGTTAAAACATATTTTTTATTCAGCTGTAAAGTTTTCCAGACACAAGCAAATGGTAAGAAAAAAAATATAAAATGTGACGGATAGGTGTGTTTGGATCTCACTTGAATAAAACTTCATAACATTTAAAGTACCTTTTGAATCATGGTGCAAAGGAAAATAATAATGGCCAATCGTTAAATCAGAACAGTAAGTTTTATTTATTGGTTCCAGCTGCACTGTATGCTATATGTTCACCTTATACAAGAAACAAATACAAATACTCACACTAAAAACCAAACAATCTGCTAGCAGCCACGTCTTGCTAAAGTCCTGGTGTTGAGGGGATGGATGGATGGATAGATGGATGGATGGATGGATGGATGGATGGATAGATGGATGGATGTGGCCGCTGCTTGTTCACAGAGCCTCCAGGAACCCCATCTGGCTATCGTCACAGCAGGGAAAACAAAGGCGGAACTATGAGAGGGAGCGAGCGAGAGCGAGGTCGGCCACATCAGGCTACATTTATATGAACATTTAACAAGGCAATACAAATCTAACAGGAGGGAAAACCTTCCAACATCAAAAAAGAAAAAAAAAAATGTACATTTGATTTATAAAAAAAAAAAACCCACAACGGAGAAAGAAAAGCAGTAATCCAGAGTTTCATCCTGTTCTGTTCAGATTTGATGTTTTTGTTTTTCCTGAGTTAAGACATTTCCCGTTTCGATTCCCCCTCCCCACCCCGACGCATTCGTATCTCGCAAGTGTGTTGCTGCCATGCAAATCGGGTCCTTTGGATGCCAACAGACAATATTGTGTTCATAACAAGCAAACATCCAAGGTACTTTGAAAGATTACATTTCAATTTAATGCTATTTTTCAATTGTTTGTATGTCTTTCTTCCCTTTTTTTTTTTTTTTTGGTTTAAAGGGGTCATTCCTACCTCACAAATCCAAATGTTGTTCCACATCTACTTTCTTCTAACTTTTCTTTACATTCTGGGGGCACAACACTTCACAAACCGAGACAGGCGAAACTAGAGTTTAGATTGAAGGAACTCCTGATCTTTCCTGTCTGTAAACCCTCGAGTTTTTCACAGACTGAATAACAGAAAAAAAAAAAAAAAAAAAAAAAAAAAAACCAAAAACCGATTTTCAACAAAAACACAGGAAAAAAAAAATTCAAAATGGGGAAAAAAAAAA
>NW_015114023.1:0-26235 GCF_001443285.1 Poecilia latipinna | reverse complement strand
AAAGAGTTAAAATTAAAGAACCCCTTGATTTTCCCTTTCTTAAACCCCCCGGTTTTTTCAAAAAAGAAAAAAAAAAAAAAAAAAAAAAAAAAAAAAAAAAAACCAGATACCGATTTTCAACAGAAGCACAGGAAAATAAACATTCAGAATGGAGTAAAACAAAAACATGTATTTGAGCAGAAGTGTGAAGAAAAAAAAAGAAAAAAAAACTAAAGGGAAAATTAGTCTTGACACGGTCCAGGGAGGACGGGGATCAGGTTTCCGTTCTGCCTTTAGTTCCTGGTAACACATCCCAGAAGTCAGAGGAAAACCTCCATAATATAGACGGAATGGTAACAATATAAAGAAAAACTTCACTTTTTTTTTTCCCCCAATCAGGAGGCAAAATCAAATCTGAAACAGGGAGAGAGTTTGGATCTTCTGCCCAGGAGTTTGACAGTCGCTCAGTCCCATCTTGGTGTGGCAGCTTAGGCGTGCACCGGCGTCCACTGTCCTCACTTGGGTCTAGTGGTTTCATACAAAAAAAAAAAACAACAAAAAAACAGAGTGCGTAACACATTGCCCCACAGGCAGTTTGCTGGTAGGTCCAGATGGCTGAAGTCAAGCTTATGTTTGGATGGGTTGACTCGGTCGGATCCTTGGTTTTTACACTGGTTTCGTGATCCTCGTCAGCTCCGGCGGCGGTCCTACTACGGCTCAGTCATGTGCTCTCGCATGGGGTCGCCGTGTTTGGAGGGCTGATGCGGAGAGGCAGCCTGTGACGGATGGGTGCCCGGGGGGAGCGTGTGGGCGATGGGCAGGCCCCCAGGCACCAATCCCTCCATAGGTCCGATTATCCCGCCGGGTGCGACGCCCATCACTCCGGGAGGGAATCTGAAAGTGAACGCACAGAGTGAACAAACATGGAGACGTACACGCTGGAACTTATGTGGCGACGAGAGAATAACATAAAATGTTCCCAGTAAATGGCCGTTTCAATTTAGAGATGGATTTGAAAGGTCATTATGTTGAGATTTTGAAATTTTGAGCTTTAACTGATTATTTCTAAAGCGCACACACACAAAAAAAAAACAACCTTAAACTCTATTTGATTAACACAGCAAGAATACAATTAAGTCACAGGCTTGTTTACCTTATTTCAAAAAATTTTTCACATTTTCTGACATTTTTATCACATCAGGAAACGACACCTGGTCTGACAAAAAACGTCACGTATAAAAAAAGAGGCACGTCAAGGCGATCAGAGTCTTAAAAACATTGACGTTTTCAAGGCGATGTGTAAAAAGGGTGAAAAACAAATGTCAAAATGTATTTTTGTCATTTCGGGTTGTATCAATTTCACCACAAAATCCATACATTTGTTCATCTTTCTGAACTTTGTCCACATTTGTCACAACTAAAAACTTGACGTAGTAGCACATATTTGTGAAGTGGAGAAAAATTAGAGTTAAAGCCCCCTTTAACTCCGATACCCCTGCATGAAATCCTAATCAGCAAACAAAGTCCCACCTGTGTGTAATGTACGACTCTTTGGTCAGAGAGATCAATAAAGAACAAAAAGCCTCAGTTTTAGGTTATAATTGATATCCCAAGTTTTGAACATCTGAAAATACCATCGAATGAAGAGCTGGCAGCATCGTGCTGAGGGGAGAGTAAAAGGCTAAAAACTGGGAAAAAGAATTGGACAAAATTTTTACAGGTTGCAAAGAAAGTGAGAATTCAAGAGCGACTTGTATTCAGGTCTTACAGTGGTCTAGTCAAAGTTATTCTGTAATCTAATTCAAACTTTTCGAGGTATTAAAATAAATTTAATTGAGTTAAATTAATTTTGAAAATGTTCCCGCCCCCCCACCCCTAATGTTTCGGGGGTTACCTCCACTTTCCAACCATGCACCACTTTCATATCACACAAAGTCAAAAGAAACCGTCCTGATAACGACAGTGAAAGTTTGTGGCTGCAAACAGAGCAACATGTGAGAAACGTAAATAACACTTCGAGCTAACTGTCCCGTAGCCCATATCTTGCTTCTCTTTCCTCTTTCCACCCCTCCAACGTTAGACGGAAACACAAGTTGTGCTTTGGTTCCTGCTGAGGGGCGCGGGAGAGGTGGAGGGGTGGCTGGGGAAGGAGGGCGGAGGGGCGGCGGGTGCAGTCACTGGGCGTGGAGGTTAGCGGGTGAAGGAGAACAAGGTTACAGCACTCTGCAGGGTTTTGTTGTCATTAAGAATCTTTCTTTTGAATTCATTTACCTGGTAGAGAATTAGGTATATAATTTGTCCTGCATTCCCCCCGTTGCTATGGCCTGTACCATGGTTTGGTTCACTCGGCTGTGTGAGAGAAGCAGTTCAGGCTGGTTGAGACAGTGTAGAGAGACTGGAAAGCGCACAGCCTAGACTTAAAAAGCTCATTTGGGCCAAAAAATGTAAAAAAAAAAAAAAAATTGAATTCACACAAACACAAATACAAACTCTTCAGACCGCCCCAGCCGCGCTACGGCGCGAGTTGAGACGGCACAAGTTGCTCACCGCTTGGCGTGCGAAAACCTCCTCCTACCTGTAGGCGGCGCCGTTGATCTCTGGGTGGATCTGGGGCTGCTGCTGCTGCTCCATCATCCCCCACGGCGCCGTGGACACGAAGAACTCTTTGTTGACGCAGTTCCGCAGGCTGTCGGGAATGCGACCTGCACGTGGGAGGGATCGAGTTTCGCTGAGTCAGGAGACGGAAGCTCGCAGCGGACTGGGAAAGGATCGAGAACGGGATCCGTACCGGTGATCGCTCTGCGGATTTCCGTGGCAGCGGCCTCCCTCATCTCCAGCGACGCCTGCTCACTGTACCAGGCGGTGTGGGGCGTGCAGATCAAGTTGGGGGCGTCTTTGAGAGGGCCCTGGGAAAAGCTGTTCGGCAACGAATTAAAAAGTAGGTGGAAACGCATAAGAGGAAATAAGCAGCCGATACTAGGAGATGAGGCGCACCTGAAAGGCTCCGACTCATGGACGTCCATCGCAGCGCCGCGTATCCTGCCTTCTTTGAGGGCCTGAGCCAGAGCTTTCTCATCCACTAGGCCTCCCCGTGCCGTGTTGACCAGGAAAGCCCCCTGGCGCATCTGAAAACACACACACACACACACACACACACACACAAACACAAAACGGGAGAGTTTTAGCTCAACCCGATAGTAGACACAAGTAATTTTTTTCCTATGAGGTTTTTTTTTTTGAAAGCACTATTAGATTGATTTATTGGGGTCTAAGTTATTATTAGTTATTAGAAATGATTTGGTCTGTGGCGATAAACAAGGTGCCATTAAGGGAAATATTAGGTTTTCCTGAACCTGAAACGCTGCTGTGATGTTTATACCCACTAGGTGGCAGCAGTAGGCAGCAGGAGACTAAAAGGACTCAGAATAAGATCTGCACTCAGCACAGATGAAAACACTGTGTGTGCAACAGCGGCATTGCATTTCACGGTTACAAAAAGTAACACAACTAATTGTATTGTAGGGTTAAGCTGCATTGCTTATAAACCCTTCATCATTTGCTGAACAGAGACCATTCGCTGGTTTTTAACTACCTTGCTTGATGGCGGCTCAGTATAAATATGAGAACATAAAGCATAACTACATGTTCTGGAAGCTGCTAACAGGGTCATATCTGGGAATAAATGTTAGGTAATTGCAAAAAATATAATTTCTAAACACTTAGAAAAATCTCTGCTGTTAGATTTACACTCTTACAACTTGAGAGCAACTTGTTATGCATGAAGAGCTTGCAAAAGAACACACTCCAATCTTACACCCACACTTTGTTGGAGGCACCTGGATCACACTGACCTCAAAGTTATAAATGGACAGAAGCGACATATTCTATCCACCCCCACACGTCTCAGCAACGTCTCTTTCCGTGTGACTTACTTCTGATATTCAACTGAAGAAGAAGAAAAGGTGACGGCTGAACAACACGGAAAGATTCCCGTAACAGATTCTCCAGGAAATCGCCAGCTGTGTTTTTTTTTTTGTTTTTTTTTCTTGTTTTATTCATCACCCGGGTCCGTCTCGAGTCGCACCTGTTTGATGGTGAAGTCGTTGATGAGGTGGTGGTTGTGTTCATTCAGGTTGCAGTGCAGGGACACGCAGTCGCTCTGGTACAGCAGATCCTGCAGCGTGTAGACCCGCTGGACTCCGAGCGAGCGCTCCAAGCCGTCCTGCAGGTAAGGGTCGTAGAAGATGACGTTGAAGCCAAACGCCTTGGCTCGCATGGCTACCGCCTGGCCTGTACGCCCTGACGGAGGCGAGGAGGAGAGAAAACCAAAAGTGGTGAAATGTCGTGTGCGTGTGGATCAAAACACGCCTCCCTTCCACGAATGAGATGCTCTCTCGTCTTTCCTATATTGGGGAGGACTAAGAGCAACGTGTCTGTGTCATGTCATATCTATAATCCAGGGAAACAGAAAGTGTGAGAAAAGAAACTACAAATAGACACTCGTAGGATTTGTTTGAGTTGCTGGTAAATATATGTGACTTTTTGCACATATTTTGCAAAAATACAGGCAAAAAGTCAAAAATATGACCTCATTTTTCTTTTTCTAAAAATACCACAGGCGAAACACATTTCTAAACTTTAATCAATTGTAAAACTTCATTGACTAATTTGATGAATATGAAAAAACATATTACAGTAGAAAAAAGCTTATCGGGAGTTCAGATTGTGCTAAAAATTACAAATTCTTAATACGTCCATATTGATATCTGCAAATTTATTTGACTTTTTATAGTAAATTATTTTATAGGTCTTGAGTTTTTTGTTTTCGTTTACTTGGATAAAATACGCGTTCCATAAATTGACGCAGAAATTGCACAACTTGCTGCATTAAAAATGTATCAGCCTATAAACAACGAGGTTCTCGGCATAAAACAGTCAAAGGTGGATGACTCTATGATTCAGGAAAACATATTTCTCCTTTAAAACATCCCATATCTCCTTTTTCATACCTTAGAGAGACTCTTCAGAGCCTGTCTCCAGAAACTACAAGTTTCTAAATAAGGTTCTTACCAAATCCGATGAGGCCGAGTGTCTCGCCCCGGATCCTGGCTGCCCCCGACGCCACCTCCCGGATCTGCTCCACACTCTGGACCCGTGTGCCCTCCCGGAGAGCCTGGTACAGCCAGGTGTTTCGCCGGTACAGGTTAAGGACGTGACAAAGCGTTGAGTCTGCCGTTTCTTCTACAGCTGCTGAAGGAATGTTACACACTGCGATGCCTGGAGAAGGACAGACAGAGGAATGCACATAGTAATGATAAGACTTAAAATACAAATGCACAAATGACTACTGTCATGACATTACTTACTGGAATAAATATCATCTATAGTTCTGTTAAAAAGTGTTTGCCCTCTTGAAGACTTCAGCTGTTTTTGTTGTTGTTTTTGTCATGCTCTATGTCAGATCATCAAATGAGTTTGCATATTTAATGTCAAAAATCACCAGAGTAAATAGAAAATGAAGATCTTATTTGTTAGCGGCAAAAAACTGCGTCTGCTAAGTACACTTTTTAAATCTGTCATAAAATTAGCGAGCCATTTAAGAAAAATAGCATAATGCTAACAGCTAGACGTAGTTGTAGAAGTGTTACAGTATTTGGGCTGCTTTGCTGCTTCTGAAACGCTGGTTTTGGAAATGGTCTAGTCAAAGTCCAGGTTAAAATTTCAATTAAAATGTTGTGGTATGATCTTAGCCAGGCCTTCAATGTTTGAAAATTGTCCAATGTCGCTAAAATAAAGCTTTTTTTGCTAACGAGAGTGTGCCAAAATGTGTCCAGACTCTGCAGAGCAACGCAAAAAATCTGCATACCAGATATTACAAAAAGTGCCAAAACCACAACCTAGTAAATGAAACAATCATTCAAAAACATTTAATACGTTACACTACAGTTTATATTTAAAGTTAAAATGTGTTTCATGTTCAGTAATTAAACATCCAAATATGGGGAAGAAAAGTGTAACAGCTGCATTGCAAAAAAAACCCCAAAATAGTACAAACTAAGTAACTACCTGAACGACGATCACAGTAAGAAATCAGTGAGATGAAGTGTAGCAGTAATGCTAATCAGGATCTCACACTAAATCCGCCTCTCATACCAAACAGGGACCAAACGAGAATAAAGAGGATTTCCAGCTGCTCTAAAGTATTTCCATCACCTCTCATGTTTACAGACAGTAAATAAATTCCACAACACATGTTGTTCATGTTAAGCTAACATAACCAGTAGAGTTTGGTTTTGACCCTGAGGAAGAGGCGAACTCTCTTTATCGACTTTGAATCATTTGTGCCGTCGTTCCCCTCCTCGCGCACGGATAGGCCGTGCTTGCTTGCTCGTTCCTCGCTTTCATTACTTTCGGCATATAACTACTGCGTCGTGCTGAACGGCCTCGATCTGCGCGCCGCTAACCGGCCTCTTTGTGCTCCACGGCCTCACCGAGCTCCCCGGCGGCCTTGATGTCGATGTTGTCGTAGCCGCTGCCGATGCGTATGATGATGCGCAGCGCCTTGAACTTCTCCAGGTCCTCTCTGGTCAGGGTGATGGTGTGGTACATCATGGCCCCCACGGCCTCGTTCAGCACCTGCGGGAATCACCGTCGTCTTTATCATCCATTTAAATCACGCCCCCTGCTATCCTGATATTCAGCAGAGAGCGACTTGTTGCAGCCGCCGTGAATAAAAGTGCTTTCACCACCTTCCTTGATTTATTTATTTATTTTTTTCCTTCTGGACCCGAGTTTATGTTCGTCATCTTTCATCTAAATGCAAATGGACTGTTTATGTGTGCTCTAAAACACAAGCAGTTGTCTGTGTGTTTACTGTATAATGAGCGCATGCAAAAGCTGCTTTTTGTCACAATCCATTAACTCAGACTGTATGCAAACAAGGTCAGAATGGGTGCAGGCCGGACAATAAAGTAGACAGCTGAGAAGCCCAGCGAGCATTAAGAAGTTGCCGCGGCGAAGCCAAGGCCGTTAAACAACTGGTTTAAATTCACGGCCCACGAACAGAATCGACCTACCTGAGCCAGATTAGCATAGTGATGAATTTCCCGCCCAACACATTTTTTTATTGGAGTTAGAAATAACAGGAGCTGGATGCTAAAGCTCAAGGTTGAAACTCGCTTTGCGCATTAATGCCATTATGAGTGCAGCAGGAGCGCCGTAGGCTTGGATGGAAGGACGACGGCGAGTCGTTGTGAACTGATAAGCAGTGGGAAAACTGACGAGATAGATTTTAGATTTCACTAATGAGTGGAAGAAAAGAAAATAAAATAAATCCTGCAATTCTGCAATTAGACTTGGTGAACAAAACACAAAACCTTAAATTTACTGAAGGCCCACGTGAGAACCACAAAGAAGGTTTCAGTATGAACAAATATTTATTTCTGACGTTTTGGGAGAGACACAACAGTTGAATCTTCATGCTTTCAGTCTGAATTAGAAACTAAGTAAAGGTGAGGAAGCAAATAATTAGTTAGCATCCACAGCTACTTTGTTAGCCTTAAACTGAGCCAGACTTTTTCCCATAATGCTTTGTTGACTGCTTCAAGCGGCAGAATCATTAAAGATGTCAACGTTATCTCTTGAACGCAGAAACGAATTGACTTTTGATATTCGGCACCTGGCTTGAATTAAATTAGGTTGATGTTTTATATGAATCCTGTTTACACGACAGACAATCTGGCTAAAAATGGCAGATGCTATCACCTTTCACAAAGGCACAGAGGTAGAGATACAGAAATCATAAATGTAAACAAAGAATTGCCATTAGTTATGTTCGAGATAATATATTGGCATGACAACACAGGCCCTTTGCTTCACTTGGAGCTGCACACAGACCAATATTGCTTTCATGCTAGCTACGCTAATTATGTTAACTGCTAATGGAAGATGATGCAAAAATATCACATATTGAACTCTATTTTGTCTCTATTTTAAAAGAGTAAAACCTTTATTTACCACAACAGCAGAGGAACATCACATCTACTGAGAAGTACGAAGATCACAGCAGGAAGGCTAGAAAAATTATTTTGAAATCTGTTCTTATACTAATTATTATTATAAACATGGAGTTCTTGCATGCTGCACCGTTCTTACAGATAAATAAAACCAAAAATACGATTTTCATTGTTGCATTTTATTCATCGAGTTTTCCAAATGTTTTTTTTTTGTGTTTGTTTGTTTTTAAATGATGCAAGCTACGTTTCAATACAAAAAGCCACTTGGCTTATTTCAATTTTCTTCTGTTAGCTTAGGAAGACTCAAACATGCTGAACTGATGACTGAGTTCACAACCAGCTGCTTCAATGACTCGATTATGTCATGACTGGAGTTTGCAGTTGCTCATTTCACGCTCATCAATGAAGCAAGTCGACACTTTTGACATTAGCAAAAGGTGAGAGCCGTTAAACTAAAAGCAGCGTCTTAAATCAACAGTGGAGTGGTAAGCTAAGCCTCGACGGGGCAAAATTGAGCTCAAATAGCTGTAAAACATCATCAATTCATAATATATTCTTTGGCAGACTTTTACTTACTCTCAAACTCTCCAGAAACCTTTTCCAGTTCACCCACAAGCATGTTTTGAGTGTTGTAATTAGCACTAAAACAACATTAAGCAGCTGTTGTCAAATCAAAACCAGAGCCACTTGAAAAGGGCGCCACTTTGATTTCTTTCTGAAATTCTAAGGGCTGCCTTTGCCTTTTCAAGGACAAGACTCCTTCACCCATCGACGGTGAGTGCTCTCTCATAGATTTCTCTTTTTAACTCAGCTAGCATCACAAAACGCTCACCAGACACCGCAGGCTTACAAGCTCAATTCTGAGAATATCAATTCATCTTTCTTCACCATGCAAGCGAAGAGGCTGCTAGGAAAAATACAAACACCTCACAAGAGCAAGTGGGAAGAAAACAACAACAAAAAACATGCATATTATTGCTATTTATTTTTACATAATTGGACCGTAATGAATTGAATATTTTTGTAATCTGAACCAAGTAAATTGGGATTAATTGGAAAATAATGAAACTGTATTCATTTGAAATGAATCAAATTTAATTTTTTTTTATAAATTCAATCAAATTGAACTGATTTGAGCCAAGTAGCATTTGTTGTATAATTTAATTGAATGTGATATAAAATAATATAACTAAGCTAATAAAACAAACAATTCAACAAATGAAAATACTGCATAAAACTTTATTTTAGTCACTCAATTCACTAAGTCAAACTCGTCATATAGATTAGTTTTAACACCTCATCAAGCCTTTATTTCTTTTAATTTTGTCAAAGTCAACGAAAGCACAACATTTAAGATTAGAAAATGGCACTGAACCAAAAATATATATATTTTTTTTAAATACACAAATGTGGGCTTAATATGTTCAATACCTGCATATTTGTTATTTTCCTAAAGTACTTCTAATCTGATAAACGAGCCTCATCTGAACATATATTCTAATGTATTGGACTGTAAAATAATTTTAAAAAAAATTATAATGAAACAGAAATATATGAGAACAAACTAAACCGTAAATGAATTCGATTGTTACTCTTCTGTTTTATTTTGTTTGTTTTAATCAATCAGTGTCCATATGTCTGATTCCTTCATCGCTACGTCTGAAAACTTCAAGGAAGTCTTGTTACAAAAACACAATAAAACAAACAGTTTTCCCAACAGAGTCATGTGTAATTCGGAGTGCGCGCGTGTCCATGCGTGTGTGTTTCCGCGTCTGTGCGTGCGTATGTGTGTGTGCGCGTGTGTGTGTGTGCATATTTGCAGCCCCTCTGTATCCTCTGCTGTGTCGTTATCATTGTGGGACTGCAGCCAACACTGATGCTTCCAGATGGGCCCTCTGTTTGTGTAACATAATCACACTGAGAGCATTTCGCTGCACACAGATTACTAATACCAACAAAAAAGATTTACTTTGGATCTCGTCAACTCAAACTGTAAAAATTTAAACACACGAAGGTCCAAGAAAACCCACTTCCACGTAGGCAGGACGAGGGAGACGGTTTTACCGTCCCTTTTCTCCTCCAATCCCTTTAAAGAGCTCTTTTTGAGTTTGGAATTGGAAAACTTGCCGCTCGTCGGCTCCGGCGTGCAGACAGTAAAATAAGACAAACGTTTCACCCACTCTGGCTGAGAACAATTACACTGCATTTCTATTACCAGCCTCCTCCTCCTCCTCCTCCTCCTCCCACTCCTCCTTATTTAACAAAGCTGCACTTCAGCCCCCAGTGGGATTAGCGTCAGTGATGAAACCATTATGGCTGTACTGGGAGATTGGAATGAGCCAGTGGGCTGAAATATCATTAAAACATTACAGAGGGGGAGGCTTGGAAGGAGGACAAAGATTTTTCTTCTTCGACGAGCAGAAAGCAAAACAATATTAGAAACAGAAGTTCATACAGTGTTACACCGGTTTGTGCGGCTTTTTTTTTTTTCTTTTCATTGTTGAAACGTTTAGCGCTTCTTTTTCTTAAACCAGGCTAATGTGAAAAATCTCCCTCTTGATCACTGGAAGAAGTTAAAAGGGTAAACACAGCATCTAAAGAGGAATCGGTGATTATATTGACTTAAGAACCAAACGATACCTTTTCGTGTATCTCCTGCGTGGACTGGGCGTCACAGAAAGCCACGGTGGCCAGGTCTTTGAGGATGGGCATCTCCACGGTGCAGTCGCGCCCATCCAGCAGCGCCACCAGGGGGCGCGGGTGCATAGGCCCATTCATAATCTGGGGCCGGATACCTGCGGAGGGGCAGAGAAAACAGGCGGTCAATTATTTACACCTGGCACAAGTCATGTCAGGAGGCGCGTCCAGGAAGTGTTGACCACGGATCCTGCTTTTGGCTTCGGATCGATTCCCACAAAACTTGACCTCCTCTCTTCTTCTCTCAAGCCGCCGTCATCATCGACTCGTCTACCTGTCGGCGCAGGTCGATATCTCAGACGCGCATATTCACATCCACGATGCGACCACCCCATGACTTGCTGTTTTCTCCAAACTGTTACCAGGCAACAGGTCCTTTCACCTCATGAGGTCATCACCTCCATTATCCTATCACTTCACAGGAGCCGAGGCAGGTCTTTACTGTGTATTTTTAGATGGTGGGTGTACAGTGTAGATTATTTGCAGTCATTCTGATGCTGGAATAAAAAAAAAATAAAAAAAAAAGAGCAGTTTGGACGCTTCTCCATAAAACGGGGTCACGGTCGTTAATAAAACCCCTGCTACGTTCAATCAATAAAAATCTCAAGTCGGTTTAACAGGAGGTAAAATATAATCAGACTGTGTGCGCCCAAAAGCTGATGAAAGAGGGAAAAAGAGGGAGAAAAAGAAGAAGAAGAAGAAAAAAAGAGAGATGGGAGGTGGGGGGTCCAAACACATTCACTCTCTGGCTCCCTGCTGCCTGTTGTCATGGTGATTAGAGGATTTGGGCAGGATTATGAAATATTTTATTTAGTGGCATCTGCGCTGCTGGAGAGGACATCCAAGCCTGCTCGCATCGTGACTGCGCCTCTAACTCCTCCGGTTTAGGAGAGGAGAGAAAAGCTTTTCTGACCTCTACGGCCGAAATGTCCAAGCATATGCACAGGAAGTAGTACATGTGCCTGCATGGACAAATTAACAAACCATGCTAAACTTAGGAGAACAAAGGCGGGTGCATGCATGCTGGCGAGGATTTTCTGCAGAGCTTTGCTTCTTGTGTAAATAGGATAAATAGAACTTCATCAGTTTAATTGTTGGTTACTTTTCTGACACTTGAAAAGTAACCATTTTTGTTGTTTTATTTTTAGAAATTGATCCTTTTATTTGGCATTCACTTGCTTGTAAATGCAAAGTAAAACTTATTTAGCAAAATGTATTAACATACAGCTATGGAAATAATTAAGAGACCACTTAAAATTATCAATTTCTATGATTTTACTTTGTATATGTGTATGTTTGAGTAAAATTAACATTCTTCTTTTATTCTACGAACTACTGACAACATGTCTCTGAAATGCAAAAATTTAGTGTTTATGTGCAGAAAATGAGAAATGGTCCAAATAATGAAAAGGATGCAGTGCTTCCATACCTCAAATGATGTAAAGAAAACAAGTTTGTATTAATTTAGAAACAACAATTCTGATGTTTTAACTCAGTAAGAGTTCAGAAATCAATATCTGGTGGAATAACCATCATGTTTCCTTGGGTTCTGTGCAGTGGTCTCTTAATTTTCTCCAGAGCTGCATGTTCATTTGCATCAACACTCATTTAAATATTTCTGTGTTACAGTGTCAAACATTTAAAGCCTCTCATTTTATCACCATTGCGTACAAAATATACTTTGTGAAACAATACTTAACACCTTAAATCAAAGAACAATGCCGGGGGAGGGTGAAAAAATAAATGCTAAATCTCATATGTTTGGAGACCTGTGCGTTGCACTGCTGCATTAAAAAAAACAAACATGTACTGCATTTTGGAGAATCGATAAATCCCAGCCGCTTACCCCAGTAAATAAATAAATGAAACCCTCTTGCATGCAAAATGAGGAGCAGTGGCGTTCCCCTGTTCAGGAGTAAAACTGGAATCAGAGGATCAATTTATATAAAAAACCAGGGCTTAGCAGGTTGACATTAATATCATCGCTCTGACAAATGACGGGAATTACTATTAGCTTCATTCATTTGATTAATGCCTCTGCCTCCGCTTCTTGTTCTTCTACAACAGTCAAGGACGAACTGATAAAAATAAGCAGGACTGACGGGGGGAAGTGAGGAGTTCACCACTCCGAAACCGATGAAAGATCGCTAAAGGAGTGCACTGACGATGCATTTACACGAATTTATCTCTGCGACAACAAATGAACCATCAGGCTTTGCCGGGACAGATTGTAAAACATCACTGGTGACGCCGGACGCCTCCTGTTAATTTTTACATGTCGGTTTTCCCGCCGCGAGAATTACGTCCGGCAGCTGCGTGGCATGCGGCGTCTGTGTCAGAAAGGACGCAGACCGGAAGAGTGAAGTGGGCAGTCAGCAATCAAGCAGAGTTTAATAAAACAAACTGTAAAGCCGCACCAAGGCAAAGCATCCCCCTTTTGCCCCGTTGTGTTTAATTCTTTCATAATCTGCCTCTTGTGGGTTTCCAACTTCAGAAGAGGTGCAACAGAGCTGTTTGATTTTGGAAAATCTTCTTGTAAAGTCCCAAACAAGCGCGTTCAGTCTGGCAGAGGGTGAACGGAAAACAATCACCTTTACCAGCTTTGTCCTTCTGATTCACTGTCGAGGCTTTATGAGAGACACGAGAGATTCACAAAGTACTTTGCGGCTCCACAGGAGTGAGGCAACAATATTCGGAAATGTGCAAAAACAGTCCTCGGTTTTCAGATTCGTCGGCGATTATATTGACCAAGAACCAAGACTTGTCATCTTAAAGGCTGATAAGTCTTTAATTGTTTCTAAAAACTTGGTGACACACATACCTTTTCTCTGGAAGACTCAACAGGCTTTTAAAACACACACACACACACACACACATATTATATATATATATATATATATATATATATATATATATATATATATATATATATATATAGTGAGAGAGAGAGAGAGAGAGAGAGAGAGAGATTGAATTGTAATGACCAACATTAGAATTGCTCAATGGACTCTGAAGGATGAGACGATGTCTCCGCTCTGTGTAAAACTGCAGCTGCTCCAACTGCTGCCTCTGTTTGTGTCGCATCAAACTCATTCCACATTTCCCCTTACAGTTCGCAGTGGTTATGGTATATTACTAGTTCCCATGGCTGATCGAGCCGTAGCATTCCTGGGTTGTCTTGAATCACTCAGTCAGTGTTGTGCTCTTTCAGACACACGCGTAGCTCACATAGCTAAAGAATGACCTGAAATGGGCTGTTGTGGGAGAGTGAACAATATCTACTGTGATGAAGTACAGCAGTGTCTTCCTCGATTTAGTGGAAAGCTGGAATGTTGTGGTTTTTACGCAGCGCTTCTTCCATTCATAAAGATCCAGATGGAGTTGTGCATTTAAAAATGCCTTGATGCTGTCAAACCAGAAGTTTTTACACTTCATTCTTTTCTAATTCTTGCAACTATGTCGGAGAAAACGTTCCAGTCGGCGAAGTAAAAACAAACTTTCAGGACTGAAAACATGCTGGCATAGCCAGTGACAGTTTTTTTTTTTACCTCGTCGGGATGTTTCATTGCACCACAGAAATTCTGTGGCTTAAGATTTTAAATGTCAGAGCTCTAAAAAATAAATAAATAAATAAAATTAATTAATTAATTAATGTGTGACGTTTACTCTCTATGACAGTGCAGAGTTAAATGGCTTTTCTCCAAAGCTCTAAATCAGTAAATTTGCTCTTTGGAAATCCTTAACCAGTCTGAAAATATGTTCAGTTCCTCAGGGCCAGCTAACAGAGACAGAAGAGATTATGTTACAAACACAGAGAGATTGAACAACTCTGAACATTAAACTGCAAGGCATCTGTAGCATATCAAAAGATTTTTTCTTTTTACCAAAGTTAAGACATTTAAAACTACATTTGGTGCAAAGCAGCTGGTTTGGTTGTGGTAAGTTTGAACGTAGCGTTATTTTGATCTGTGTGGTTGGAGGAACCGCAGCATGAAAGCGGTTGCTGCTCCACAGCAGGAGTTAAAATTTAAAGTAACCATGGAAACAACTAATCAGCAATTATTTTCAATTGATTATGGGGGAAGGTTTAAATAACTTTATATTAAAATAAAAAAAACTGACTTTTTAAATAAAATTAAAAATAAATAATTAAAAATTTTTACCCTCAGACAAAAGTATCTTGGGTGAAATTAAAATAATTTCAAATAAAATTTAGCAATTGCATGAATAATTGTAGGACTGGCTGTGCATGTACATACAGCATATGATTTCAACCCGCAATTAAATATGCATGTGAATTAGTTGAAGGCCAGAGACAAAATGTTGCTCTATTTCAAAGCACCTATGCAGTAAATCGGTCTTTATGATACACAAATAACAAGTCTGTACTCAGCTGAATATCTGCTAATACAGCGTTTTTATAATAACCTAAAAGGTTTTCAAGTTATTTTTCCATAAGCTAATGTGTTTGAGCAGTGCAGCTAATCACAAAAATTGAATAAACAGACTCAGATGCATTATCAGTTTAAACAGTTAAATCTGGTCGAAGCGTTTGCCAAAAGCAGTGGAAATGAAAAATGTTGTCCCTTCACCTGCTCCTCCTCTGAATGTCACAGACACACACCTGGAGTCTGGGAAACGACAGGAGGAAAGTTCGCTCCAAATAGGCTGGCTTTGCCTTTAAAAAAAACCAAAAAAACAATTCTTTGTAATTTGTAACAAATAGGCTACATAGGCATATTTGCACGTGTGCATCCACTGGGCTTTGTGTGGGTCAAATGCGCCATTTTTCTGTGCGATGCACATCATGCACATGTGGCCTGCATTGGTGTGAGTCAGGCACATCGTGCTGCTTTTGAACAGTAGTCATCACGCAGAAATGGTAATATTTCTGGTTGGACTCTTAAGTTTGTGTATGTGCCTGTTTGATGTGTGTGTGTGTGTGTGTGTGTGTGTGTGTGCGTGCGCGCACTAGTAAAGCAGGTGTAAGGAGCAGACTGCAGCCTCGCCAAACACACCTGTAGCGCCCCGTGTCTCATCATCACACCCCTGCAGAGTTCATTATCAGACTGGAAATACCTCCATCTCCCGACGACAGCCGCACAAAAGCAACGGAAACATTGTGAGGAAAAAAAACCCCAAAAACAAAACTGTCACCCCGAGGTGACAAGTCAGAATCAGATGCTTTTAATCCCTAAATGAATGAGAAGGAAGCAGTTGGTGGAATAAATGCTGCTTTAGTTAAAGGGACTGGGTCAAGAAGCTGCTGATTAATTATTTCCTGGTTGCTAATTGGCTGACTGCAGCCTAATAAGGCAGAACGTGGTGCTGAATTTAAGACACAAATAACCTGCAGATAATTAACACTTAACAAGGTTGCTAATGTGGGTCTAAATGGCTCTGATACCTGACCAGTAATTACAACAAACTTACTGGTAATACACCGAGAGAACTGAGACTTGGCTCTAGTTTTAGATCAAAGAAAAAAAATAAAATAAAATAAAACAAACACCTAAAGAGATTTTTCTGAATTCTTAAAGCAAGCAGCTTTTTACCTAAACTCTCTCAGAAACATTCAAAACTAAAATACGTCACGCAATGTCACGTATTGACATTGCGTGACGTATTTAAGTGTGAATAATTGTGGTATGAAAGGAAAATGAAACATGGCTGTCAAATGTTATCACAGATAAAAAAAAATCAAAAAGGTTTGTCTTTACTGGAGTCTTAAACTTCCAGTCTTTACTCTGGAAGTCTTAAACTTCCAGTGCAAATAATTCCCTTCAGAAATGACCACATCAGTGAGTCGGGTCATTTAGTAGCAATACAAATACAGCTGTTCTGTGAACACTTCAGTATTTTTTGGGAAAACATTACTAAACAACTAAGTTCACAAAGTCTGAGAATTAAAATCCAAGTGGTATCAACATTTGTAAGACACTCTATACATTGTTATCTCATAGATTTAAAATTGTAACGTAGCATTAACGATATGACAGAGAACTGGTCATAGAGCACTACTATGAACTCAACCTACAAAAGGGTTTGTAGATTAAATCATATATCAGAAATAACATTATTCTTTGCTTAGGCTTCAACTCGAGCTACTATGCTGGCTTTTAGTGATAACACTGTGGATAGCTCTATCCTTATCCACGTGTCCTTGAATGATCTTCCTCCAGAGAAAAACAGTGAATAACGCCTTATACAACCAGTTCTTAGTTTTTCTGACCAAAGCAATCTACTTTGAGCTAATCTAGACTAGAAATGTTTTGTTGTTATGCTTTTTTTCACATTGCTGCGCTCTAATTTTTTTCTGCTTACATGGAGACGTTCAAAAGGAAATAAATAAAACCTCTGATATGTATAACGCGAGGCACTTTCAAGGAAAGTCATGTTGCGTGTTCATTCATTTGTGCTAAGAAGCAGACAACACATTAGAAGTAATACTGCCGCTTTTAGAGCTTTTTAAAATAGCATGTTCTAATTGAAACATCAATCTATTGCCATGAAGGATAACATAGCATTCCTAATAATAATAATAATAATAATAATAATAATAATAATAATAAACACTTTAGATGAACTTGAGCTTTTACTCGGAGATGGAAATGTCTAAACCATCTTAAAGGTAAAGTTTAAGTATAATTTGCAAAACAATACTTCTGTTTGTTTTAGGTTTTCTCATGCTGTCAAACATCATTGTCACCAAAAATGTTGGGAAAAAAAAAGGTAATTAATCTTCAATTCAATTCAAGTTATCCATATAGCACCACTTTATAGCAAACGGTGTATCAAAAAAAATTTACAAGGCATATAGATCCAACAGATATCCGGAAATAGAAATCAGATCAAAACAATTCATTGCAATCCAAATCCTAGTTATAATACAAGCAAATCAAACTCGCATCCCTCCTCTAAGTAACCACGAGGCGACAGTGGAGAGAAACATTCCCCTTTAACAGAGAGAACACCCAGTGAAGTCGACGTTCAGTGTGATCACTGTACGTTTTGCAGCCTTAATCCCAAAACACCAGCAGCAAGCAAAACAAGACCCCATCATGAACATTACACACACTTCCAATAAGAGATAGGAGTTGACGCATCATCTCCTGAAGCCCAAGACCACCTGTGAGGTATCCTTATTCAAATTAGAACTCCATACTGCATGTATGATTCACACGTCGATGGCGGTCGCTACATTGTAGCCACAGCTGCCCTTAGGCAGACCGACAGAAATGGAGTCCAACCACCAGCAGGCGAGGCGGTCCAAGTGTCTTCCCCAAGGACACGACAGAAACATATCTGCACCTAAACAGCAGCTTTGAACCGCAAGTTAATTCAATTTAAGGCAGCCTAGACGATTTCGTATTTTCTGCATCCAAATCCTGCCTGTTTGATGGGATGAAGTCCAAGGCAGCATGAACCTGTAGGAAGCTGCCCAATCATAAAGACCCAACCTGAACCAAACTCTCACCCTGAAGCAGGGAAGAAAAACACATTATTCAACAGTTATATAAACTTAAGCGAGCAGCAAAAACAACAGAATTAAAGATGGTTTATGTTGGGCTGGAAATTACTTTGGATGCTTGTCTTTGGGACTAAAATGTAAAGTGGCTACGCCAATGTCCTGTTTTGTAATCAAAGTATTTATTACAGCTCCACAGCCAGCATTGTCTCTCAGAATGAAAGAAACCAACAAATAAGAAAATGAGCCGAGTAAGTAAATCTAACCATGACAATAGATTTTATTTTATTTGTTTTTTCTTATCCAGTGATGGTCACATGTCCTTGCATCCCTCAAGAAAAGCTTTGTTGGACTAAAGTTGATGGTATCGTTAGCCAACACTAATCACAAACTGCACCATTTGTCAGGAAGTATGGAAACCTTTGGCAGAGCTGGCCACAGCGTACGCTCCACCACAAATGGATTACAGATGTTCCGAAGTAAAAAGCCTTTTTGGATCCTGACAGGGCAAATAGTTGTTTTAAACTTGAAGAAAGAGAAACGGAGAACTCAGGAAACGCGTCAGATCTTTTGTGAATACAATTTAATGTCTGATTCTGTCACTTGGCCCTGCCCGCGTAGGAAAATTAGCTCAGTTAGCTCCACAGCCAGACGCTGTGAGTCAGAGATTTCACTCAAGAGCGAGAGGGATCATTTCCTTAAACAGAAAGAAAAAAAAAATGACAAAAGAATATAAAATCTCATTCCAACCTGTTTCTTTCTAAGCACTTGGAAACCAGCATTTAAAATGGCATTCAAAAACATCAAACTACGTCAGAAATCCTTTTTTTCTCCCTCTCTCTCTTTTTTTTTTCTCCTCTCAGGCTCTATTTTCTGACAAATCGAGTGGCCTGGATTTGCGGTTTCACGGATCTCCGACACGCTTTCGCTGCTTTACAAAGACAATTTTATTTGGAAGTTAATGTGCTCCCTCCAGATTTATTTGTGGCTTGCTATTTGTGAGGTTGTCACACACTTTGAAATGTAAATGTTCCACTCCGGGACCACAGACTTGCATCAACTTACCTTCCCCATTATAATTTTACGAATATTTTCACTGTGTGAGCTTTCTGTCTCAGGTTTCCGTTAATAGCCTTTTGAAACAGTTTATTCTCTTCACCTGCAGAGGAGTCAGACACTCAGACCCTCTCTTACGTCATTTTTTGAATTACAGTGGGGGCCGCTTTGGCCAAACACTCAACACCCACTAACTCATGGATCTGGATCTCTTTCCCATCTCTGTCCCTAACAGCCACATAAACTCGTCAGACCTGCGCGATACAAGCCATCAGTAGGTGTTTTGGTGGAGCCCATAAAACTACAAAAACAAAAGGAAGTGAGGAGTATTTTCCATGGCGCGATGATGTCAGCGACGGAGTTCACAGTAAGCTTGAAAAAGAAAAAAAAAAAAAAAAAAACTTGGCAAGTGGTGCTGGACAAAAACGGTCTTATTGGGCTTAGGACCAACAGCTGGTTCTGGTTACCTAGTAACTCCCAAGCTGGCGGGCCTTGGAGATGAGTGAAATGAGGGAGGGGAAGTGCTGACCCCCTGGTGGGTTTTTCTTTGTGGCAAGTGCAGCAGGAAGCAAAGCACAAGCTTGATCGTAATTACATCAAACCTTGTCCCTGCAGGCCACCCAACCTCTGAACCCAAACACAGTGCGAGCTGCGAGGAGTGGAAGTGCCGCGACCATTGATTCAGCAAACAAAAACTTGATTCGGCCCTAATTTTAGCTACAGTTTGCGTACTTACGATAATGATATGGATCGGCGGGGGGTTTATAGAGGGTTAATGCTAAAAATTACACAACGGTTTTTTTTTTTTTCAATGTAAAGCTTTGCAGCAAAGTAAGTGTGACTGTGAAGGTGAGAGCTTTAAACCTCTGAGAGATTAGAAACTCTTATTTTGAAGGACGAAAGCAAGCCATTCTTGAAATGCACTGACGTGACAAGAGTTAGCTAGTAAAGACGGCTCATGGGGCGGCTAAGTCAACAACAATCTTTTACAGCAGCACTGAAACTACAGTCATCCATGTGCGAGTGTGTTGGCTGCTCGGAGGAAACTGAGAGCGGGAAGAAAAAAAATACTGAGTTTGTAAGCGAGAATATCGCAACAGCCAGATAAGTTCTTTTAAAATGAACACATTCGAGATAAAAATGAACCACTTGCAGACATAACGCTGTATTATTAAATGATGCTCTAGCTTGTTTATGCAGACAGAAACATTTTGCTCTAAAGGTAAGGGCCTGGTGACTGCTGCCTGCCCAGTGGCACAGTCCAGGGTGCTGTGTCCATATACGTCCGTCTCTGTGAATATCTGCTTTTGATCATGTTTCCCTTTCTAATGAACTTGCCTTAATGTCATTCTTTTTGTTGACGATTTGAACTGAAGGCTTGTCCATGTAAACAGCATCGTTTGGTTTCGGGCAAAGTATTCGAGTTATACTGTAGAAAGGGGCAGCAAAATCTGAAAATATAAATATCATCCTTAATTGCAGATCAACATTAATTTTAAGTCATCTCGGGGCCCTAAGAAGAAGCAAAGTTAGCGTCTCTCACTTAGACTTGTCTAAACTTATCAAAGCTGAGCGGGACAATCCACTAAAAATTGGTTTAAAACATACAAAATTGTCTTTCTATTGTAAAACTTCACAATGTGAGAAATGTAATGTCTGCTGCTGCTTCTTCTTTTTCTTTTTTTTTAATAGGGATTGATTGCCAATTCTGACACTCATTCTCAGTCTTGTCTTGTGAGGAGAATGTGTTGTTGCAACTCTATTAATCATAAAAGTCCCAGAGCTTATGAAACAACAACAAGGCCATATCAGTGTCTCCAACAGCTTTCCAATCCACCTATCATATTTTCTTGCTCTTCAAGTTTGTCCACTTTCACACTGAGTAGCAAAAAAAAAAAAAAACTGAACAAAAAACCCCCAGCATGGTTACACTCTCTTACTGTCCATGCATGTTAATAAAAATCAGGGCCTTGCATTCTTGTGCGTGTTTACGATCCCTTAGGCAGTAGAAAAAGAGGGGAGGTGTAATCTTTTCTTTGGCAGAGTTGCCTTCGCTGGCTCCCAGGCAGACCCTTTCAGCGCCCAGCTTCACTGCCGCCAACCCCAGCCTGTCTCTTGTTCCACTTATGTGGACACACAAAGACATTGTTTGTCCTTCCCCTGCGCCTGCCCACCCCCTTTTAAAGTTATCACCATCCAAATGGTCCAACGGAGGGGTGAGGAAGGGAAAGGGAGAGAGGAGGGCAGGGTGGGATCACATGTAAAAGTGGAAGAGAGTAAAAAAAAAAGGAAGGAAAGGAGGGGGGGGGGGGCAAAACATATGCTGACGCAAAGATATCACAGATGGTGTCAGTGCTAGCTGAGGAAGAAAGACAAGCGCCTATTCTCCTTAGAAGCAGCAAGGCCAGGGTTTGGGACAAAGGCAGCTGCCGGCGCTGACAGGCAGCAGACGGTGGACATCATCTTTACTTCACATGCACTCGCAGAAACAACTGCGTCCAAAGGGTTTCGAGATCTGTTAACAGCGACAGAGGCGCAAACATATCCAGGAAATCTGCAAAACTGCTTTTATGTAGCGTGCTTTGCTTTAGAATTACAGAAACCTTTCTGCAGGATGTATGGTACCCCAAACCGAAGTCCAGTGGTTGCAATTCCCCACCGCTGACCCCCAAGTGCACACCGCCAAACTTGCGTGCACAGTTGTGAACGTGAATATAGGCACACTGGTTCATTTTGCACGCCTGTGTGCTTTCATTCATTCATTGATCCATTCATTCAACAAGAAAACCTCAATTATTTCTTGCATTCCTATTTTAAAATCTACAGATATTTCATCTTTATATATATATATATATATATATATATATATATATATATATATAGCGCTAGCCTTGATCTTTCATACCTCTGTCTAGGAATCAAATGTCAAGATGAATCAGTTGTAATATTTTTAATTTTTTCTTTTATTGTGGTGAAGCCTCTATGTAGTTTAAAAATAATGTTCGATTCAGACAGCTCCTGGTCAGAGGTTAAATAGTGATTCAGACACTCAAATATTGGTGTTTTATTCATACATGCATACAAAACAGTTATGACAATGTAGTTATAATAATGAGTGATGCTACATCAGTGAAATCCTCCTGATACCGAGGCTTTAGTACATGTTGACCTTTTACCACTTCTGCAGGCTTTGGTTGGGCTTTTTAAACAATTCAAATATGAAAACATGGAGTTGTGTCAGTAACAGTCTATCACTGCTACTACTTATCACTTTTATATTGTTTAACAGATTAAATGTTTGTCCAGACAGTTAATAGTTTCTCTAAAGACGCGGATGGGAGAGCTTTCAAACAGCTTGCGCTCTTGGAAGGCAAACTACATTCCCTCACTCTCAGCTATTGACACTATCTAAACTTTCAATGAGTCACTAAATACTGGACTACTTCCAAGTTCAGCAGACATTTCCTAGCATTAGCATATATGCTAAAATGCTAATGTTACCACAGTAGTTATTCCTAATACAATACCTACAATTAGCAAAGGCAATTAATGTTAGCCAGATTAGCATTTTCACTAATGCCAGCATATAAGCTGATTTTAACTAGGCAGATTGTGCTACCTAATTTTAGCTAACATACAATGTCAGGATATCTCCTTCAGTAGAGCAGACTAATGTAATAACAGCTCCAGCTTGGCTTTAATTCATTATTTAGTGTAGTATTCTCACCCCCTGAGGAGGACAGACCCCCAGGCTGAGAATTGTAGCTTTATACTTTGTGTCACCTGCAATGAAATCTCTACTTCGTCTTAAAACACTGAAAGTGAGGAAAGAAACATTCTAATACTATATCTCTTGTTCTAAATGTGATTCCTGTAACAGATTTTGACTTATCAGTTTTTTTTTATCTTTTATTTAAAGCGTCAACATTTTATGCAAAGGCACATGGAAAGATTTTGTGAAATACAGTGCAAACGTAACACTAAGCCCTTACACAGACGAGAGCTGCTCATACGCCAAATCATGTGCGACCTCTGACCCTGATCTCACTCTCTTTATACTCGTGTGCAAAGCTCTGCAAAATTGCCCGTCTCTCACACACACCGATTCCACGATCCACTTCATTTGTAAAATATAAGAAGCCCTTTCATCTTACAGCCAACTCCCTCCTCCCTGCAGACACCACAGACATTTATTATTACCCATGATGGGTGCAGCAACACACACACGCACGCACGCATGCACGCACACACACACACACACACACACACACACACAAATATAAGATGAGAACTGTTCCTCTTGCCTGGGAAATGCTGTCTCCTCATTCTTGAAATCAGGTAATGCACATGGCAGAAGGAAATTTTAGAGGTGACGGACAGAAAGCAGATTTGGGCGTTGGTGTGTTCTCACACACTGTGCCCTGGGGTTATTCTCCTCTCTGCCTCCCTTTGCCTCCTCCTGCTCCAGCCTCCTTCTGTCCTCTATCGCTTGTCTCGCTCCCCCGCTGCTCGTTTCCAAATCTGTCCTCCTTCGTCACCTCACCCCAAGAAGTTCCATTTCTCAGATGACTGGTACTGTTGGTGTTGGTGGTGGGGGGAGAGAAGAAAAATGGATGGTGGCACAAGAGGGCAGCGGGCGAGGGGGAGGGACGCGGAGAAGAGAGACGATGGCCACTCTCCCCGCTCTCTGCTCGTGCGGTCAAAAACGGATCCTTAAACTCTTTTAATCTCCAGAGAGGAGGAGGAAAATTAAAGGATCTTTCTTCTTTTTTTCTCCCTCCGGTCGGCGATCGGCACTTGTCTTTTTTTTTTTTTCCCTCTTTCCCCCCCCCTTTTTTCAGCTGGATCACTCGTATCCGTTTCTCTCCAGCCTCCTCTCGGTCGGCTCCGTCTCTCTCCTCCTTCTTCTCCTTCTTTACAGCAGGTTCGGGCTATTCATTCAGACGTCAGGCTCGCTCCGTCAGCCTTTTGTTGGAAGTCACAGCGAGACGCAGGGAGAGAGAGGAAGAGGTGGGGGGGCGTAAGAGGAGAAAAAAGGAAAAAAAACAAAAAGCGATAGAAAGAAAACAATCTGCTACCACAGCTATGTGAAAGAAAAGAAAAAAGGGAGCGAGAGGTGTAGCAATCCTGGCACATGTTTCTCCTCCATTCTCTCTGACCTTCCCTTTTTACATTACATACTTTCCTTTTTTTTTCCCCTCTCTCCTCCCTTCCTCCCTCCCTCTTTCTTTCCCTGCCTCTATGTTTTATTATTTGTGATCTGGGCTTTAAGACTGCCCTCTCTCCCCCTTCGTCCGCCTCACACCCTCAAACTCTCCTCCAATATCTGACGCTGCATTTCCTTTTTTTTTTCTTTTCTTTTTTTTTATTCCACTCCACTCTATTCTTCTTAAAACAGGCAGAACTGGTTTTGCTGCACCTTTTAAGTAGGTTTTGCTTTCATTAAGTTCAAAATGAAGCACACAAATACAAGCTGAGACGGAGTGAGAATTGCTTGTGTCCTCACTAAAACTAGGAAAATAGAGCACGTCGCCCCAGTTTGAAAGTTCCTACTGTGGCTCCCCGTAGCTCAAAGAATACGCTTGAAAATGCCGTTAGTTCAGAAACTGCTGAACAGTTTAGCACCGAAACACATTAGAGATCTGCTGTTGTCATTGTTATCAACCTTCCAGAGCACGCAGGTCTTCTGGTTCTGGTCTCCTCTACGTCAACAGAACCAGAACCAAACATGGAGAAGCGGCATTCAGCTTCCATGCACCACAAAATCTGGATCAAACTTCCAGAAAACTGCAAAAACAACTGAAACACTGAGTTCCTTTAAATCAGCGCTAAAATCCCATTTGCTTCGAGTTTGATTAATTATAATGATGGCACTTGACAAAATGTAACGCTTATTTCTCGTGTCACAACTGGTTTCTGTATTACGTTTTTATGGCGCAAAGCACTTTAAAGCTGTTGCTGAAATGTGCTGCACAAAAACACTTTATTTGACCACAGTTAGAAAAAGGAAAGCATTTCACTTTCTGAACTACAGTAAATTGTCCACAAATGTTTGATGGCAACAAACAATTAATCGGTTTAAAACTAAATGTTAACATTGCCATTTGGAAACACCGTAGCTTTTAAATGTTTCATGTCGAAAACGACAATTTTCTGTCGCACTGTTCCACAGGTTCACTGTCCTAACAATGAGCTTTTGATGAAAGAAATCAGATATCCGTCCACCCCTCCTGAAGCAGCGTCTCCGCTTTTCTTCACATAAAACAAACACAGTGGCCCGCTTGGCAGTATTAGAATAGAAAAAAATGAAAAATGAAAAACACGGAGCGCAGTGACAATATCCTAAAAGTGCAGTTTTCAATCCGTGAGCAGACTGGCTCTTATGCACTCTGTGCTTATTGTGCAAAACCCGAGCACCGTAAACACTACTTCTAAAGTTAAAGAGTGGCAATCCTTCAAGTTTTGCTTTAATATGCGCCTCAAAAATATAGTTTCAGTGTGACAGTAATAATATGTTTTCTTTTAGCAACATTTTTACCTGCGCTTTTAGGTTTTAAATAAAATCTCTTAGATTATGTTAAGTATGATCTTGTTTTAATTTATTTCATAAAAACACTCAAACGTGGTATTTTTCTTCAAGGTCATGATATGGTGAGAATTTTATGCCTTATTGTAATAAAGGTTTTTTTTTCTGCTTTCTGAAGTAATTTTAGTAGTAGTGCTGATCTGAGTGCTGTTGTGCTGCACATAACCTACATATAATCTACTGAATAATGTTGTCAGTTCTTGTGTTTAACAACATAAGAAGTCTGTTTCAAAGTGTCTAAAAGCAACAATTATATGAAAATCTCTCCAAGACTCCAGGATTAAAAACCAAGAAGAGATTAGTGTATTTACTACGACACCAGACTGACAGGCCAGCCCAACACTAAGCCACTTTTCTAAAAGGATTTTTATGAGACCACTTCTGATCAAGATTTTTTAAATGAAGAATGTTTTCTTAGCTTGAGAGTCCTAAAT
>NW_015114022.1:132523-173365 GCF_001443285.1 Poecilia latipinna | reverse complement strand
TTGTTTTAATCTGTACGATTTCTTTTGCCCTCTTCCTTACTTCACATCCTCCAAACGTGACTCTATGATTCCCTCCACAGTTACAACATTTTTCTTGTGTTTCTTCTTTACATTCTTCTAATTTGTGATCTTCTCCACATTTGGACATCTCTGCTTCCCTTTACATACTGCTGCTATGTGTCCATACCTTTGGCATTTGAAACACAGAAGTGGTGGAGGTACATAAGGTCTGACCTGAAAATTGAGGTATCCCATTTTGATATTTTTCATCAAATTCAATAAGGATTGACAAACTTCCTACTCTTTCTCCAACCTCTGTTTTTGACAATCTTTTCAAGTTATTCACTTTTGCACCTACAACACTTCTCTTAATTTTATCAAGATCTTCATCTAGAGGGATCTCATAAATCACTCCTTTATTTATTTTTTTTTATTTTCTCCCATGATTTTTTTCTCCAGCACAGATCTTTTGCAAATATTATCCACATTTAAAGCCTTATTCTTTTGTTCTATATCTTTACATACTACCAATAGGTTTCCGTCTTTCAAAATCTTTTCCATTTCAACATCTCCAATTTTCTTTTTAATTTCTCTTGACACCACAATGGGACTGATTTTATCCTGTTCTTCCTCATTTTTAAGTTTTATTCTGCTGTTACCTGGTCCCATGATGAAGTATTTTTTTCCTCCGCTTACTCCCTGATGAACGAGTACAGAATGAACTAGATCGGTCAACGAGGAATGAGAAAGTTTTCCGCCGCATCTCTGAGGAAAAGGCTTCGGCCGCTACATCGAAACCATTGTTTAGTTTCAAAAATAATGATGTCAGGTACAGCTTCGATGCCGCCCTCAGTTATATGCAAGCACAACAGGGCTGCAGCACAGGTGAAACCAGTGCACCCCTGTTGTTCCTTGCCGTGCGAAAACGGCTCTAGACTTCTTAGCAATTAGTTTATTCACAACCTGTTGCAGGAAGGGATACGGTGAATTGAGTTGCTTTTCCCACAGGGCTTATACAGGGGTAAGTTGTAGTAATATAAATACAGCTAGAATTGTAGTTGCACTACTTATTCATCCATCACCCTTGTCCCTTAGTGGGGTCAGGTGCCTATCTCCAGCTAATGTTCCAGGTGAGAGGCAGGATACACCCTGCACAGGTCGCCAGTCTGTCACAGGGCAACACACAACCAGGCACACCTAGGGGCAATTTGGAGAGGTTAATTAACCTGACAGTCATATTTTTGGACTGTGGGAGGAAACCAGAGTACCCAGAGAAAACCCACGCATGCACAGGGAGAACATGCAAACTCCATACAAAAAGACCAGGGCTGGGAATCAAACCCAGAACCTTCTTGCTGCAAGGCAACAGCTCTACCAACTGCGCCACTGTGCAGCCCACATTACTTATTGTATGAGTTATATTATTTGTAGTTGGCTAGCTAGCAATTACAGAGAACAGGGAATGAGTTAATAGAAACAATTATGTAAAGTGAAACGTTTTGAATGATTCAATCGAGACTCTCACATTACTTATCCCAAAACCTACAATAGATCTACTGCCACAAGTTGACATTTTTATAGTCCATTTTCAGCTTGTAAACCTTTATATTAGGCTGTGTGTACTCTGTGTTTAGTCCTCAACTAGAAATGAAAAGACACTGATTTGCTATGAGCTGAAATATGAGTGAATTTAAAAGAAAGAATGACCATGCTAGTGTTGGCTTTTCACTTCAGGATGAAAACATCAGCAGCTGAATCTCATTGGTGAGTTAGTTAATGGTACGGTTTTTCTTATTTAAAAAATAAACTGCCTCCAAATTTTTAACCTGCGATGCCCCCTAGTAAAACATGTAGCTTTACCACCGTGTTTGGGGGTCATAATCTCAGAACAATCTGGTATGTGGATGACTCTTGGGTTTGGGTACGTGTGAAACTAACAATCATTGGATGCCCACATACAATCATATCCCAGGCCTGATTCAGAAGCTAAAGCAGCTAAAAGGTTAGCTGAACTCATTGATAAACACATTGCTATCTAATACATTTTTACATAACTGTATTTACTGCCACATAAAAATGGAGGAAAATTTACAGTTCATCACCAAGTAATTTGTAGAGGGGAGAAACATGGAGTAAACTTGGAGTACTTGTGTTCTACTGACCCTATTTATTTCATATTCCAACAGATGATCATGTTTGATGGTGCTGTTTCTGTGTTAATACAGCTAGAAAGCCCTTGAGGAAAACAATTCAGACTACCTTATTCATCTGTGGAATGTATATGTTTGCCTGTAAGTTCAGTTTTTAAAAAAACTTCACTGTTTGTCACCCTCAGAGACAATATGCTCAGGTCCAGTCCTGACTGGTCTGAGCTACAGTACGCATGGAGGGCTTTGATAACAAGTTTCATCACATTGCACAATGAAATATGAAAAACAAGAAAGATAAAAAACAAGAAAACATCGACAACACCAGAAGGTCAATGGCTTTTTTTTACTTTAATCTCAAGACTTTTACACATATAAGAATAACAACATCACCAGCTGAAATACGACTACTCCCCAACAACAGAGCTTTCTTTTAATGTAAAACTGACCTTGATTTGAAATTTAATAAGTTAATTGGTATGAACTCTACAAGGGATTGTAAAGCACAGAACCTTATAATTTCTTTGTTCTTTTGTGTTTTGTATTTTGTTTGCATTATGCAGACATAGGCCTGTCGCGATAAACGATAAATCAATTAATCGCACGATAAATTAAACCTATCGACCTCATTTTAATTATCAGCTTTATCGTCTCTTCCTGCCGTTTTTTCTTTCTGTTGATGACACTGAATGAAAAAGGCTCAACTCCGGTGCTCTTCACTGACCCTCCCTTCCTATTTCCTTAGTGTAATGTCCAGCGCACACTAAAAGAGTTGACGGCCCATTTTCAAAACCTGAGAGACCACCATTAGCCGACGGAAATCCTGGTGTCCAGCCACATGGGCACAAAATGTGAACTATTGCATTAAGTAGTGGGATGTGCCCATCTTCTCTATTTAAATCTAGTGATTACTGAAGGGCAATATAGTATACAGTCTTCATAATCTGCACTCTTTTGGTTGAATGCAATATTTATTTCCACTTTAGCTTTATGTTGTTTAGTTTTTATTAAAGTACGTTTTTTGTTAATGGAGGCTGAGAATCCATTTTGTTTTTGGTTGTTTTGTTTATTTTATCAGTTCCAGTGTTATGTGTTCTTTTGAAAATAAAATGTGTGTATCTATGGCAGGAAATTGCATGCATTATTACATCATTTCCATTAAATCAGTGTCAAAAGGTCTTGAAACAATATTATCGTTTATTGCAATAATTTTTTAGACAATTAATCGCTCAGCAAAATTTGTTATCGTGACATGCCTATGCAGACAATGTATATGTCTCCACATATGCATTTATTTTGTTTTATCAATGCATATGTGACAGACAACACTTACTATTCAGCCATTCTCATCTTGATTTTCATTTTCTTCAGCCTCCTACAGTGATGGACAAATCCAAACCAAATACAAAAAAAACCCTTACTGCTCAGTTGGAAATTGTGTGATTTCAGTCTTGATATTGAGACTGTAGCTTTGTGCAATTTTTCCAAAATTCACAAAAGAAAACAAAATCCAGTAGATTTTTGTGATGAAAAAGCTCAATCCTTGTTAGAACTCTATGTCTAAGACACACTTCAAAGCAGAAACACTTTCTAAAGTTTTAGAACAGCCGAGAAACTGTTCACTTCACCTAATTTACACTAATTTCCTTTAAAATATATAACCTACAGCATGACATCGCTGCTTAATATAGTCACCTACTCTGTGACATATTCATACAGATTTTAGACAGATGTAGACATCACTGTCTTGTCTTGTACATCGTTAGAATGTATAATTGTAGCATACATCCAATCTCAAATATTCTTAGTTTCATTTTTTTTTTCTTAATTTGATTCAACTTTTTCTTTTACACAAACAGCGACCATTTGTTTGAGACTTACATTAATGATTGTCTGACAAGTGACTCTATGGGCTTTCCATTTCCTCTTTTGCTCAGAAAATGTGGGAAACACCATAAAAACCATTGACCAAGCATTTCCTGTCTCTCTGATTATTAAGTTGGTTTCAATTTGCTGATTTGCAGTAGGAGCCTAGATCTGGGATTGATGTTGAGCTACTTGTTGGTATTATCAATAAAAATAGCAAATTACAGTGGGCTTCTCTCTACTCTAAGAGTCCAGACAGTAAAGGAAACATATTCTAAAGGAAAGCTGCAGAACCCTGTGTGTCACTGGTTTAATGAAAAATTAACAGTCAGAAAAGTAAATACATCAAAATTAACTTCTGTGTTTATAGATGCTGCAACTATCTTACAAAATTAAATAGGTGCGACTTCAGAAAATGCAACTTCAGAGTAGAAAATACTAAGAACATCTGCAGAAAAATTTATTTTTAATTCTAAAAATTAAGCAAAAAGACATTTTTACTTAATCTCTTGAAATAAAGCTGAAGTAAGAGTCTAGAAATTATAGGACCGAGATTATCATGATAAAAGTATAATTCATAAGCAACTTTTGCAATTTCTGAAAACAATGTCTAGTTAGCTGATATTTGTTTTAGATAGACCCAAAGGATGACAGTGGACTCCCGCCGGTTCACAGTTCAGATTTGGTGAATTTACATATTCGTGGATTTTTCAGCAGAAAAATTCAACTTTATCATTTTCTTTTTCTTTTTCTCTTTTTTTGCTATGGGATACCAAAAGATTGTATATATCATTATAGTACATAATTATAATATAGATTATCTTTCCTCTCTTTTACCTTCCTCTCACTATATCCCTCTACCTTTTTAAACATACGTAGCTTATAGTAATATTTGCATTTCACAAACTTTTTCATAGAGTCTATCTAAAATATTTGAATGAAAATGATGCTCAGGAATCTGAACTACCTGTGCACAACGCTAGCCAACACTGTATTGTGCAAAATAGCCAATCCAGGAGCGCCATTAATGTCCCTTGACACTGATTGGCTGTAGCCCCATAAGTGCAGATTAGCAAGACGGTTGACACTAGTTTCTGTGGTAGTTCTAAGAAAGTTTCTTTTGTGTGTATTAATGTTTGTCAAGGTACATTTGGTACATTATTAAAGTAGTGAGTTATAAATCTTTTTGGAGGAATCTCAATTATTCTGTAAATACTGGGGGTCTACTGTGATGGAATTTTCAAAGGCATTTCAAAACAATCAAGATAATTTGCTTCTAATATTTTAAGATTCACTTAAAAACAAAGTGTATTTGATAATTCACTGACATGATGAGTAAACGTATCCTCCTGATTATCGTTGCTCCATCTATGAATCCTTAAAAAGACAAAGAGCAAGAGAAAAAAAATGACAAAGAGCAAAGCTGCTCCCAAGATATGAATATGTAAAGGGAGAAGCATCAACAGAAGTGACAGTCCCCCCCCATCCACAGTTTGCATAAGAGTACAGAATTTGGTTACAAGGAGAGCTGATGCAACAGGGATGCAAACACGCTCATGTCTTGTCAGATACTCCATCCTGATATCTAATTCAAAAATACCAGATTTCTTTTAGAAGATGGTAGAAATTTGACTTCCAACAGCTTGTGTGATAGTTTTTTTTTTATTACTATTCTTTGATATTAAAATCCAATTTTTCCAATCAGTCCAGCATCTATTATTTCACATTTATCACAGCAGCTCGTATTTAATTCCACCACTGTTGATGACAGTAAAAGGTCAATTGAACTTCAAATAATCAAAGGAAAACAGTAATTAAAACAAAGCTCTGGGTTTGAACTTGGCTGCTTAAAAAAAAAGAAAATGTTGTAGCACATGTCGACTTTTGAGGAAGGGTCCATTAAAACGTTGAAGGTTACATCCACTCAGAGGAATGAGTCTGTCGTCTTACACAAAGTAATTACTTTTTATACTGATGAATCTTGTTTCCATTCCCTTTTTTTATGTGTTGTATTCCAACCTGGAGAGCATTCGATAGATGATGTAAGAATCCCAGGTGGTTTGCATGTGCACAGTGTGTGTCTACCATCAAGGGGGGAAAAACAATCACTGTTAGATGTGAATTCAGTTGATTCTTTTCCTTCGACAGCTGTCTTTTTATGATGCTCGTTGCACCGGACCGCCGCCTCCGCTTTGACTGCACATATGTTTTGTCTTGTCTTTTTGCCAAAGCTCGCTCCTGACAGATATTTGTTCATTGTTAAATATCATCAATTTGTAATGATTGATGCATCAGAGGTTCCCTCATCTGTCTCCACTTCAGCTCAACAAGGCGCTACATCTTCACCGACAGGAAGCAGAAAGAAATCTCATTCTGTATATTTATCTCTGTCTTCAGTTATGAAACATACTTTAGCGATCTTATGCAAAGTAATAAGAAAATACGTAAGGCAGCAAAAGATGCTAGACTTCTTTATATTGCTGTGAGTGGAGTAGCTATTATTTCAGGTCTCTCTGGTGATATTTATATTCCCATGTATATGCCTGGCATTTAAAAAATATGAGTGTATTTCACTCCTACAGTAATTGAGGTTGGATATTTTGTATAAATATGTACTGATGAAGGATTTGTGGCCGTTGTCTGTGTTTGCTTTTATAAGCAGACTCAATCTGTTTTTATGAGCTAACAATAATCAGCAACAACACAATTCAACATGGCTTCACATGATGAAAACCTAAAGGAATGTACAGTGCCATAATAAAGGAAAGTAGACAAACATTAACAATGTCTCAGCTAGTAATATATGTGAAGCAGACAAAGGCAACTCTAAGCAGGTGGAGTTTTACACAAGATTTAAAGAAATTCAGTGTTTCAGCTGTTTTGCAGTGTTATGGATGTTTGTTTCTGACTTGTGGTGGATAGAAACTGAATGCTGCTTCTCCATGTTTGGTTCTGCAAAGCAGACCAGAACCAGATCCAAATAGTAGATCTTTTATGTAATGTGGTGCTAAGCCATTCAGTGATTTATAAACTAACAACAGTATTTGTTAATTTATATACATGTGATTTACTCTCTCAGTTGAAGGACTTTAGAACTGGGTGATTTGCTCTGTCTTCCTGGATTTAGTGAGAATGTGGGTAGCAGCATTTTGGATCAGCTGCAGTTGGAGGATTGATTTGTAAAAACAGGCCAACTATAATTTTAAAGTATATTACTTTAAACATACAGCAAGACTGTGACAGAGTGGAGTTTGATACTCCATCAGAGCCAAGCACACGGAAGTCCAGCTTCAATCTGCAGGTGACGGCAGGTCAAGAGAACAAGCAGAGGCCTGTTGCTCAGGTAACAGCTGCAGTGAGAAAGAAAAGTAAGATGTATCAGTTCTTTAGTTCAGAATGATGCACTTCCCTGCCCCAGAGTGTAAGGACACATTTAGGATGATGGTATTTTCCAGTCTCTGCCTGTGGCTGGAGGTGAGAGGGCCTTCAGTAAAATGAAAATGATAAATAACTGCTATCACGCCACCAGTTCCCAGGAAACACTCAATGGTTTGGCACTGCTCTTCATACAAGATCAACTTGAAGCCATAGCTTTATGTCATGAGTAAGCCCTGGGCTCTGGCTCTTGGAGTTCAAATCTTAACATGTAACACCAGTAGCAGCCTCAAACATGAAGCACTCAGAACAGCCGGCATGAAGAGTGCGGCAGACCAAAAGTGTCACCATCTCAAATTTGCCCATAGTTATGAGTGTGTGTGCATGGTTGTTTGTCTCTGTGTCAACCTGCACACCGCCTGTCAATGTCAAATGATATAGATGTATAGATTTTTGGTACAATACTGTAGAAAATAATCTAGAACCTGTTTAGTGGAGGAGAAATTGGAGAGGACAGTGTGAAGTATGAAGACTCTAAAGGCTCCCATGAGCTCAGCTGCAAACTCTGCATGCACCTTCCATGAAATGGGTACTAACAAGTTTGATTCACCAGTGCGGCACAGTGACTGGTAGTCACTCTACATGTCCTTTATGACTGGTTGCAAGACTCTCATCCTTATCAGCTCAATGATGCATACAAAGTAGCTCAGTAGGAAGATTGTCTCCCTTCAAGTCAAGTACCTGGTTGTAAAAACGGAGCTCTGTGTGGATATGTCCAGCAGACTTCCAGTTTGAGCAGACATAGACTTCCATAGAATGAAGTACGCCCTTAACTCCTCCACCACATTAAGGTAGCACTTCAACAACCTCACTTTGGTGCTATGACCTTCTATAAACAGGTACAGGAATAATTCCCAGTGAAAACATGACATAAACAAATTGAAATGTTTCCAAAGCAGGTTGGTGAACCAACCCCAGTGTTGCCTCAGTTATAGACGGGTATTCTCCATATGATATTTGACTTAGTTACAACTAAAATAAAATCAAATTTATTTGTATAACACATTTAAACAAGGTATTTCAAAGTACTTTACATCATAAAAATTCAAAAATCAAAAATTGAAACATTACATTTTTCCAGGTGCCATCATTACTCATCAAAATGTTGGTTTGGGTTTCATTATGATACAAAAGCATCTCTAAACAGGAGGGTTTGTGGTCTAGGTTTAAAGGAACTCAGTGTTTCAGTTCTTCTCCAGTTTTCCAGAAGTTTGTTCCAGGTTTGTGGAGTGTAGAAGCTGAATGTTTGGTTCTGGTTCTGGGGATCCCCAAAATCTGACATTTAAAAAAGCAGCACCACATTTTTCCCCCTTGACTCCTCAGTTCTGGGACTTATTTGATGAATGGATCACTGCTGAAGGGATGCAACTTTTAATACACTTCCTAATGTGATCTTTTAAGCTGCCTTTATATAATGCAGAAAGCTTATCCAAATCTTTCCTCCCACAGTGTCGTATCTAATAACAATTTCATACACCACCACTATTTTAGATTACTGGGTTTAACGTGTCATATTAAGTCCAGAGCCTTAGTTTGAACTCTTCCGATTCTTTGTGGTTCTCAAGCCGATGAATGCTGGATGAACTCACTTTTCATATCTGGTCACTTTAATGTGTTTTCCCTGCTTATGCAGGGCCTCTCACTCAGGAGATCTTATCTAGTCACAGTGGGACCCACACAGGGTGGCCCTGCTCCATTTTTCACTTTAAATGATGATCATTTTTCTTCATGTGACATTAATTTAGTTTCGGCGACTCAATGAGGCCTTTTTTTTTTTTTTTTTTGATGCCCAGTAATTGCAGAGCACATTTTTTCTTACAAGAAGTCAATTTGAGATTTGCATGAAGAATGGCAGGGCGTCATGGTGGAAGGGTTTTGCAATAAAGAGACAAGCGATTGAAATTGAGATAGTCGCGAGCAGCCACAGCGTTGGCTCAGAAGGCTCTCATGCAATAAAAATGAAACACAAATTGGAAAATAATGGAGGTTTACTCTGATGCTGTCAAGGAAAACTTCTACACTGTCATCACAGGGTCAAAACTTACTTAAACCTTGCCAGGCTAGAGTAAAGTAAGAGCATCAAATGTGGGTTTCTTTTCTTCCTTTTGTCTTTTCTGACAAAAAGTAACACCTTAGTTGCAGGTAAAAGACGTATTCTAACTGAAAGTAATAAATGTCAGGATTATTAATTGATATTGGACATTCATTAACTCACAATTACCTTGATTGCACTTAGGCGGCGCAGGGTGACTAATGGGTTCTCTCTTGGAAAACGCACTTCTGTAGTTCTAGCTGCTTGTGGATTCAACATGCCAGGCTGAATTAAATATTTCACAATATTTGACAGGTAGAGGTGAGCCCACATGAGCTTTTATGTTTAATATAAGGCGAAGATGAGCAGCAAAGGCTAAAACAACAGAAAGAAAAGTCCTTTTTTTCTCCCTGACGTTCTCCATGTAGAATTTGTTCCACCTGCTTTCTCTGTTGCACATGATCGACCTCTAAAGGTTACTCTGAGTTGAACTAAAAAAAGTCTATTAGCTAATTTCAATTTAGGTCAGAATATGATTTGCACATTGAGCTTCAGCTACAACCAATCCTTACTCCACTGAGCCTGATGTGACATCTTCCAGCCTTCGCAGCTGTAACGGCTTCAGGTCTTCCTCTGTGCATGCCGTTACATTTTGAAATCTTTTGACCTACGTCATGTTGTCCAACAGGTTCCTTCGGTGATTTCTTGATGTTATATGTCTGACATTGGGTTTATTAATTCACAATTTAATATGGGACTAGCTTAATTAACTGTTTCAAACTGTATTTTCTATTTATTTAGGCTATGTTTAATGTTCAAACATTTAGGTGTGAAAACAAAATAAGTACAACTGTAAGAGAACAAAATACTTGTCACTGCACTGTAATGCACTTGTTTATTGTTGACTGTTGTAAAGAGGTGGATGTCTAAGGAGTGCCTCTGTTTTCCATCATGGGATCATATCAACATCACAGCTGCTTCAATATGTTTATATTTAGATGCTCCAAATATGGATTATAAAGAAATGAAAAAAACAAAAAACAAAAAAAAACACTCAGATAAAGTGATTTAATGTGAGCGCCAGTCCCACATTGCAGTGATGTCACGCTGAGCTTAAAATAACAAACACAAAGACAGAACTGGTGATATAAATGCAGAGTAAGCTGATGGCAGCAGACAGCAACTCATTATCAGGCGTTAGAAGAATTACAGCAGAGCTTTGAGCTGTCAGAGATAACATTACATCTGAACAGGTCATATGATTTTTAAAAATAATCATTTTATTCATTACAATTATATCAGCCAGCATATCTGTGGCTTTTACAAACATGTAAAAGCCACATATAGCTATGCCCATAACAGACTGAAAAAAGCCAGAGGGAAAAATTTGATTGCTTCTGTTATTTATAAATTATGATCAAATTGTCCAACTCTAATCTGACTTCTTTCTACTAGTCTTTTAATATTTGATTTTTCTTCATGTATAAATAGGGCCATAATATAGTAATGTATCTGTTATCTGAATTCTCTTTTCACACACAGTGATATTGACTACTTAGTCACTGAATGCACATTTCTATGATTTTTCTTTTGGTTTACAGAAAAGTAACAGAGTAGAGCTTCATTTATCCACTGGAGTGGAACAGCTGAGACCCCCTATAAGATATTAGAGGTGTTTAGTTGAATAGTTCAAACACCAAATGTACATCAATGCATTGTTACACACAGTGGAAACTGTCTTAGCACTAGCGCAGAAGCTAACATTCATAGTTTTCCTCATCGACACTCCAGTAGGATCAGTCAGTACTCGCTGCTCCTGGATTGGCTGATTTCCTTCCACCTGTGTCAAGCAGCTTTCAGTAGCAGATAGGTATTTCAGCTTCCCTCACTGCTTTTTCCATCCATCCATCCATCTTCTTACACCCTTATCCCATTGGTCATGAGGGCAGCTGGTGCCTATCTCCAGCGGTCAACGGGCGAGACTTTTCTCTTAGATTATCTCAGAAAAAAATCAGTGAGAAAGGTAAATTTTCTACAAATAATATGGAGTAACATTCCACAAACATTGAACCACTATTATGTGGAGGTTCACTGTACTTTATTTTTCCTATGCTTAACAGTTAAAGCCATTAAGTACAATATCTTGTATGCTACCTTTAAGCTAACTGTAGCACTATTCTTTCACTCTCTAAGTACTTCTGCTCTTGTTTTTCATCAAAAATCTTCTTATTTTATTTACCTACAGTGTCCTCTTCAAATTACACAAAGGCCTTCTGCTCACCACGGATTTCTGCCTAAATAGGCTTTTTTGGTATTTGGGTTTCATCTGCGTTTATATTTTGATTTTCTTCAACTTTCCCTCCTCTGTAATTAGTCCCAGCTGTTCCTCATCCCTTTGATTATGTGTGTGTGTGTGTGTGTGTGTGTGTGTGTGTGTGTGTGTGTGTGCGCGCGTGGGTGTGGGTGCGTGCGTGGGTGCGTGTGTGTGTGTATGCGCGCGCGCGGGTGTGTGTTCTCATCTGTGTCCTTGTTCCCCGCTGGATCTCTACCTCTGCGTCTGTTCATACTCTGCGCCTTCATGTCCTCTGTGTTCCTGGTGCTCCTGATTGTCCTGTAAGTGTTTTGGACTTTTATTTAAACCGTCATTCGACTTCCACGCTCTTAAAGTCCCACTCACCTTACAAAACATCACATTAATTCTGTTGAGTACAGAATCTGAATACATACAACAACTAAGCGCACACAGGACTTCTTACCCTTGTGTTGGTATGGCCATGCTGATTTTACCACTTTTCCTCATTTCTCATGTAAAAAATCATAAACTCAAGTGTAACTAGTTGTGAACCAAATGTCAAATGAGGCAGTATAAGGTTTTCACAGTATTTTACTAATATAATTCTGACTAGATGGGCATGTGTTTTAAGCTCAGCTGAATTAACACTCTAAAGAAGAGGGGGTTAAAGTTTGTTTAAAAACTTTCCAAGTTAAACATTTGCTTGAATGTTGCAGTGATTTTACTCTTGTTTTATATTATAAGCAGTAAATACAAAATCTGACATGAATTCTTCATTAGTCTAAATGTCTCCGTTGCATGTTTCTCGCCTGCAGAGGGCAGTAATCCTCATCCTCGGTATATTTGACACTAAGCCACTTTGCAGCTGGCAGCTCAGACATTTATGAGGACTGGTAGTGATTTATGGCTTCTTTACTTTGACAATGAAGCAGCAATATTTCCAAATCAACTACAGTGAAAAGTAGCAACAAATGATTTAAACTGCTGAATCAATGCTGATCCCTGAACATTAGAGATGAGCTGCGATTCCACTAGCCATAAAATTGCGCAAATTCAAATTTCTAAAGTAAATTTGTTTAATGGAAACACGGCAATTTTGAAAAACGTTTTTGTGGTAGGATGAGGTGGTTATTCGTACATATCAAAATGGATATATGTCACAAAACTGCAATGGAAACGCTTTTTCCGCACCACAGGAGTAACATGATCAACACCTGGATGTTACTACTGGTGGAAACAATGAAGAAGACGACAAGTAGTAGGAGGATGATGGTTTGTTTTTTTCAGACAATGTGCAGCTGGCTCCAGCAGAGCTCTCACAGCATCACAGCTCATAAAAAGTTGTGTCATTCCAAAGTGTTGAATCCATTACTTCTCTAAAATCATCAACTATATTTTCCCCAAAATGCTGGATACATAGCTGCTCCCAAGTGAGGTGGGGGTGGAAGGGGGGGCTTATCGCTCCAACACCTGAATAAGGCCCTGAGGGATGATGAGCGCTAGCGCCACATCTTAAATATGTAACCATTTACATCCATCGCTGCCATAATTTGTGATAACTTCATGCATATTTACTCATTTACAAAGCAATAAGTTTACTCATGTAATTTTTATTTTATTTCTTATTTAATGGAAACACCGCAATTGTGAAATTGTGTTTTTTCGACACCAGCAGAATATAGACAAATATGTGTGCACATTTGTACTAAGAAACACAGCTACTGATGAGCTGGGAATACATTATCCTCATGTTTCACTGTGAGGAATTCATAAATTGAATGAGAATAGTTTTTATCAAATATGTTATGATGGCTCATTACCAAAACATCAGAGGAACTTTAAGATAAAACTATGGTGAAATGTTATTTTCCTACTTTCAACTAGAAGTAGAAAACATTGCTGTATTCAAAAACAATTTCTAAAACCAAACAAAATCATCAAAGCGAATGTGGGAAACCATTACATTCAGCAAGCTTCCTTAAGACAGCAGCTAGTGTGCATAGACCAAATTAGAGCATGTGTCCTCCAGTGGAAGTCTATTTCCATCCCCCTGACAGATACAGACCACACCAGGCCTGTGTAACTGCTGCTAGAGCGCTTTGCAAAGGAGGAGGTCTGAAATTGATGACCTAATACAGTCTTACCCCAATACTGAGGACGATTAATCGTGGCTCGCCTAAAGATGTCTCTGTAAAAATCTCCATCTCGTCTAACAGAGGATGCCAGCTCCGTCCGTTGAAGTCACATTGCGAGTACTGCGCGCTCGCCGGGAGAAGAGCTTCGGCTCCTAATTCTCCTCATTAATCACCTGTCTGCCGAACATCCTCCGGAGAAAAGCGCTGCAGTTCTTTCAAAGTAATTACAGCTCTTGAAAGAGCGCCGGGTGCAACAATTGCTCATAGGTAGCCATCTTCTTCCTCCTGTGCCCTTCCCTTTTCAGTCTCACTCATGGAGCAACGGTTCCTGTGTTCTCTGAAGGAATCGTCTTTAGCAATAACTGCTCAGCGGCTTCTGCTTCAGTCTGTTTTTAAGAGGTTTGCTGGCCTCACATCCATTTTCATCTGTTGTGGGATAAATAAATTATAGCCTCTAAAAATCAATGCCCAGGCTGTGATGTTGTTCTGTGGGGTTGGCGCTTGCCACCATGTTACATTTTTGCCAGCAGGGCTCACACTGAGGCAGTCATTGGAGATGTTCCTGATGTTGATTTGTTTTGTTCATTTGTAGAACGGTTCTCCAGACAACATACTGGTCCAAAGGTACACACAGGTTTAGATTTCAAAATGTTCTGGGTTTTTTTGTATGATTTATTGTCCTCTTATGCAAAGTGAACTTGCCACAGTGAGACATGTTGCTTCTGATTCATATAAGGGCCAGTTTTGTTTCCGTAGTATAAATTATATTCCACATATAGAGTCAAGCCTCCTATCTCTTCAAGACAAAAATGACATTTTTGCTTCCACTTAAAAAAAAAGCACCGACCTTTGATTATCTGGGCTATCCATGACTGTCTCTGTCTGTCTTTTCAGTGTGTCTCACTGTGTGAAAGCCCGTCCTGTCATGTGTGGTGGTTGAGAGGTGGTGAGGATGAACGCAGGAGACCCAGATGAAGATGATGATGATGAATTTTAATGATGAGTGTAGCCCAAAAACAGTCCAGACAGGCAGCATGGCAGCAACAATAGCACACAGCTCCTAACCTGTAGCAACTAACAAGGGGACTGAATACAGGAGCTAAGGCTAACCAGGACTTTAAACAGTACAACTGGCGAGCTAGACGTAAGACGTACGACATTTGACGAGGATCCGACCAGAGACAAAGACAACAGGTGGACTTAAATACACAGGGAGGGTAATCAAGGAATGAGACACACCTGGAAAGCAATCAACGGGAAAGACGCAGAGATAGACTCACAAGAAGGAAACTGAACACAGAAAACCCTAAAAATAAATACACAGAAACACGGTCTGCCTCTGATTTGTTTGCAACAATCATCAGCCTTTCTGTCATGGTTTTCACCACCTTAACTCCCAGTCAGATGAAGGTATCTTCATGTGTGTCTTAACACAGTATTTCACATCCACGTTATTGTCAGTAACTGTATTGACATTGTCATGACAGAAAAAGTAATTAATTACATTACCCTCTACTGTTATGTGGTTCATATTAACGCCGTTTTTCCCATCATTGCTCGTTAGTGACCTCTCCGATGCCCGTCAGTTTAATTGTTTTAATTACAACTTATGAGCCTCATACTTCAAGTCCAATTTTCAAAACTGAAGAAGCCTCCTGGGTGAGAGGTGAAGTGTCTTCAAGATAACAGCAGAAGTCCAGCTGCCTTCATTTAAAACTCAAGACATCCTGGATACCTGAGAATCTGCATTGTCTTTTGGCAAATATTTCTCATCATATCCATTATATAGTGTCTGACCACCACCAACAGGCAACATGGGGGAAGTGTCTTGTCCAAGGACACAATGACAGAGGCAGAAAGAGTGGGGGATTCAAATTTATTCCTTGTAGTGCTGAGCAATAACTATTTCCAAAGGGCCACAAAGGCAGCTGTGACTCTTGTTGAGCAGCCCCATGTGTTTGTGAATGTTGGGTCATCCTGGTCCTGGTTCTGCTGGATGTCTTATTCTGTTAAAACAGAGTCATTTATGTCTACTGTGACCAGGCGCATGGCGAAGGAGGAGGGACACAACTCATTACTTCATTCAATCAGCAGGGCTTCCTGAGATCAATAACTGATATGGTGGTAAAAACAAGTATGATCTGATTATATAACTCTGCATACAAACTGGATCTTTCTGTCTTAGGAAAATATAAATTGAACAGTTTTATATTTATATATATATATATATATATATATATATATATAGTCCAGAAATATGCAGTTCTACACACAGCCAAGATACTGCGCAGAACCCTCAAGCTCCCAGGCCTCTGGTAGAGGACCCGAGCTCAGAGGATGAAAGAGACCACCCACGGAGGGTGAGAGGGGAATTTTTTTTTTTTTATATATATATATATAGATATTTGATGAAGAGCTATAAATGTGATTTTTATTCTTCTTCTAGCAACCCAACAATAAAATGTTACTGCCACACTGCAAATTTCACAGTTATTTAGTACACTGTAGTTATTTTTCTCATAATACATGTCAATGACCATTTCCATTTCCAGTTGTAATTTCTAAGATCAGGTTGATTGTTTCTACAACCTAAGCAGAAACCTTGTAAATAAATACTGAGCCTAAGGCTTGTTATTCTGCATCTCTCTCTCTCTCTCTCTCTCTCTCTCTCTCCTGTGTTTACTGATGCACAGCCTGCTAACAATGAGACTCTATATGGGAACTGCATGAGACAGCTAATAGCTACTGAAATCCATAAAGTCACCTTCAAAATATATTTTTTTCTTTTTTTCAAAATTAATGACATCTACTTGGACTTGCATGCAGAGTTCACACTTAAGGCGTGTTTGATCTTGTGCCAGTCAAGGTCATCTAAAGAGCCAAATGTCACATACAGGTTGTAAATTATGAATGGATGAATGAAATAAAATAAAAATACCTGAAAACTTATAAGTTCATAGAGTGGTTTATATATTTTTGCTTAAGTATTCTTGCCACATATATAATTTTCTTTTTTTTTCAGTCTGGGGGGATTAGCTAATTAGCTTGGGTCCAGGACAAGCTTCTTCTTTATTTTTAATATTTCACATTAATAGAATACATTAAGCATAAATGGTATAATTAACAGCATAATAGTGCAAGGAAAAATGTTAAACTGAAATTGTTAAACTGTGGTAAATTTTACTCAGTCTGTGCACACCACAAACATCTCCTTCCTGTTTCAGACATTTTGTCACATGCTTCCTTGGGCAATGTCACTGTTCCAGAAGATGCTGCAGAAGCATAAACATAATTTAGACTTCACACAAAGCAGTCTGTTTTACCATTTTATCTTAGTTTAAACTAATCCTTTTCATATTTTCAATTTGCAAACACATTTGGGAGCTGGCTTTTAATTTCCCCACAGAAGCACTCAAAGACTAAAAATAAAGCCGAAACAGTGGGAAGAGTGGCATTTACTTTTAAAAGGCAGGGCAGCGGCGACGCAGTCACTCCGTGTAGGAACTGTGTGCTGATGTCGCTTTGCAACATTTATAAGCCTCAGCAGATAGATGATGCCTTTTCAGAAAGCTGTCGTAGGAATCCCTTCAGTGGTTTTAGGCATGCATAAAACCCATCCTCAGCCTGTACTCAACCACTGTCGCTTTGCTAATGCTCTCTCCCTCTTTGTGTTCGCAGATGGAGATGATACCAGAGCCCGATCCTGATGACGAGGGGACCAAAATAAGTGTGAGTTGAAGAACACGTCATTCACGCCACGATGCAAACCCCCCACTTTCCCAACATGTCGCCATTGTAAGCCGAGTTGGCAGAGATCCACTCTGAGCCAACACAACAGCAGCTGATTTCCTTGAATAATACACCTTCCATCAGAGAATGGAGCTAATCAGCAAAATCAGTGGCAGCGTGTTATTACTGTCAGAGTGGTTCCCTTCCTGCGCTCACACACACCAGCAACAGTTCCGCCTCTTTCCTCTGCCATGCTGCATAGGCCTTCTGTGCCCAGAGCAGCACACAGCCGACCGGTACAAGATCGTCACAGATGTGTGTGTTACAACGTAACAGTTTACAGATGCTGCTAATATGGAAATGTTATCATCTCCTCGTGTTTTGGAGGTCTTCTTCCTTCCAATTTGACTGTTTCAGCAGCAAACTATAGTCCTTCTTTGGTGATTACAACCAGGACATAGTTACTGTTTTCCTTATAAGGTCATACATAAATATGTTATTCTGTAGCTGAACATTCCAGCTTTGTGAAACATTGCCTTGCAAAAATTCTCCCACCACCTAAACTTAACCACTTTTTGTCATGTTTACAATCTGAAACCACAGTGTATTAGTGAAACAGAGCACCAGAAGACATCACATAATCGTAACCTTAAAGGAAAACCATCAATTTTTTTGCATAGAAATCTGAAAATGGGCTGCATTCTCTCAGCAACTTATAGGGTCACGCTTCCATATATTGAGCAATTAACATCTGAGCAAGAGGAATGAGGACAACGTCCCTCAAATGTTGATCTTCTGGTAAAAGGTTTGGTCAAGATCTGGTGAAAATGGCTTTTTACCAGCCATCAAAATTTGCTGATAAAATGGCGTGGCCCTACTCCCTACTGGGTTATTTACAGTGCACACAATATCTGGTAATCTTCATCAAACTGGTGTATTACATGTTACGGCCAAACATTTATGGTTGAGTCAAATCAAATCTGAGCGTTTAAATCTTCAAGCAATCATTTCTCAACAGCCGAAAGTTCAGAATCTCAGCTTCCTACACTACATTTTCATTTGAATATTCAAGATATGGTAGGCAGAACAGTCTGAAGACAAGGTTTCCAAAGGTGATTCAGAAATCTGCAACATGTCAAGAAGATGCTGCGATGTTAATTTGGTGCCACAGCAAAGAACCATAAAAAGATAAAAATAGAAGCATATTTCCACAGTCTTTGATCAGATTGAGCTTCATACAGTATAAATCTCAATCCAGTTCAAAATTTATGGTGGGAAAAAAATGGATGAAAAGATTCCATCCCACAAAACTGACCTGTGTTTTTATTAGTCATGGCTCAAAGAGTTGAAGCTGTCAGAGAAGCCAGAGGAGGTGAACTGCTAATTGGGATGTTTGAGGTTTTTTTCAATAGCAGGAACTTCACATCTTTTGCCAGGGGGTGTAAATTGCTGAAAGGGGAAAATGTATTATTTACTTGTTGTAGCAAAAGTTTTCTAGTTTGCATTACCAATAAATCATCCAGGTGTCATGGTAAAAAAAAAAAAAAGAACCTCAACTGAATAATAACAACCAGGGTTCCGTTCTAAAAGTTTCTTACACTCATTAAACCTGATTGGTTTAGCACCATGAGGTGATTCAACTGAAAATCTGGAACATTTTTCATGTTTCTATTGAAGACAAACATTAAAACCCAGATTGTTTTTCACATACTTGCTTGATTTAAAGCATCACAGCTCTGCTGATTATTTTTAATAGCTTTCATTAACTGAAATAAGGTTTTAATGAGGCAGAAAGATAAACATACTGTTTGTGGTCCTGTGCAAGAGCAGAGCAGAACTTTTGCATTTCACAGTTTTCTACAGTGAGTCTGTGTAGAACCCAAAGTTCTTCTGTGCAGAGCTCTTTCAATTCACACGTCTGTCCAGACAGAAATTATAAAAATAGCCCAGGGCTTTGGTAGAAAAAGGGCCTTTTCACAGTCACCATGTGAAGCTTGCAAGGTTCAAACCGTTGTCTTAATGAAGCCTGACGGTATGGAGGTGTTCCTGTGTGAACAGTTTCTGTTTAATTCAGCTGTACAGAGCCTCAACAGAGCCTTTTAACGCTGCTACATTTCATTTGAATATGAATCTCTGTGTCTAAGACAATTTGTCTGATGTCTGATTTGTCAGACATCAGACACTAGTTTAAGGTGTAGTAATGATACCTTAAATTAGGGAGTTCAAAGTGCGGACCCCAAAATTAGACAGTAAGAAAGCCGGTGAAACAGTTCTGTTTTATCCAAGCAATCTACAATAATTTTATCTCCAGTTTCTAATATAAGTAGAAAGTTCTTGTTGTCATTGACTTTACAGAGTAAAAGAAAATATAGTTTCCTGTGATTAGGAGAACCTCAGCCTTTTGTAATATAGTACAGCTAAAACAGAATAAAAACCCTAAATAAGTCTTAAGATCTTGGAATAGTATATATATATATATATATATATATATATATATATATATATATATATATATATATATATATATATATATATATACCAACCTGTGTCATTATTTATTTAAAAATGTATGCAACGGACGTAATGTGTATAAAACTAAGTCCACTCTTGGCACTTTCATTAATTAAGAGAGAAAGTAGCAGCCAAATAATTCTTCCCCTGAAAATGATTCTCTTACTTATAATTAGCCAGAGTGGCTACTTCTGTTTGAAGGAGTGATGCTGGCACTTTGCATAATGCCAAGGAGTAAAGGCATCAGCATTTGCCTTAGAAAGGGTTACACAGATTATAAGAGCCACCACAATGTGGACCATAACCTCTTGGAATGTCTCTGAATCATGGCAGGTTGTCAAGCTAACCTGAGGCTCCCAACACTGGCTGATCAGTGTTTCTCTGTGATTTTGATCCGGTCATGATGATCAGAGAAACATTTGTCCATACACTTGCAGAACTCACTAATGTGAAAATGATGCTATGTGGTGTCTGCATTTTTACTTCAAATTGTTGACAACCCATCCATGCAGGGCATATGGTCTCACTGTGATGGATTTCTGCTGACAGATTGTCCACCCTACTGTAGTCTGCATTGAAAATAATAAAAGACCATTACCTGTTGTTTTGTGAGAACTCATATTCTCAGGGAACTCCCTCATACGTAATGGGTAATCCACTGCTTCCTATAACACCCTGAAGAATGACCAAAAACCAGCAAAGGACACCCATGACTGAATTGGCCATTGCACCATAATCTTAGGGCATATTCAGATCAGCTCTGTTTATTCTGGTCTTTTCAAACTCTTGTTCATTTGCCTAGAGTCCTGTTTGCTTGGGGATATGCGAATGCGTAATCAAACTCTGACCTGGACCAAAATAGCAAACGCTGCTTCACCTACAAACCTAAGTGTTGATTCGGTTGAAGTGAACTCTGGTGCAGTTTGAATGCATATGAAAACTGGGGGTCCATTGGAGTATCTTCCCACTCCAGGTTATGACAGTAGTCTCTTTCAATCTTTCTAACAGACAGTGAAGGTCCAGGGCAACGACATCTCACACAAGCTGCAGATCTCCAGAGTCAGCAAGAACGACGAAGGACTCTATGAGTGCCGGGTGACCCGAGCCAACTACGGAGAGATTGTGGAGTACAAAGCCCAAGCCTGGCTTAGGGTCAACGCCACAGCCAGGCCTCGACGGCCACTGCCACCCGCCAAGAAGAGCTCCCCACTGCACTTGACAGACAAGAAGCCAAGAAAGTCCACCTCCCCTCTGAGCCAAGACAACATGAGTTCAGACCAGAGGGTGGCCTCCACGTCCTCCTCCCACACATCCTCCAACACAGCTAAACGCTACCCCAGCTCAGGTAAGCACTCGGTGAAGTCCTGGTTCAACTCTGCAACCTGATGCATTTCATTGTATTTTAAAGCATCAAACGCTGGCGGTTCATGGAAATGACTTATAAAGGCTTGTTTGTTTTTGTCTTCATTTAGCCTTAAAATACATGTTGAAAATTAGACATTGAATCAATTTTTTATACTGTCTAAATTTATTTCAAACAGTTATGCTGAAAGTCATTCTTGGCTATCCCAGTAGATCAATCTTCTTTCTCCAGAGTCAGACATCCTTTGGCATCTTTTTTGTGGACATTGATTAGACAGAAGGGAACACCATCTTTTCTGTGCCTCTTTCACAAAACATTTTTGTCACAAACCAGCAAAAACAAGCCGACTCTCAGCCGCCTTTGGCTGTTCATAAATCTTAAGTGGAGGGCTTTGTTTTCCAATATAAATCCAACTGCACATAAACTCTGTACTGGAGGTCTCCCAATATCAAAACAACGGCACACAAATTGTTTTGTTGCTTCAAATTTAAATATACATCTCAGCCTCTTACTCTTGATTTTCTTTTAAGTCATGTTAACGCTTTTAAATCCTGACTGATCGCACAAAATATGTCATCTCCATGTCACTCCCTTCACCTGCAAAGCCTGCTTACCTCTACATGAGCCAGCTGATGCACAGCACTGACTAAACCGCTTGAGTTAGGATCTAACAGAGGGGGGGGCGACTTCACCACCTCTTTCACCATAGCAGTCCTTCATAAGTCCTTCTTTATGCAATGACAATAAAATAAGTCTAAGTCTATAAGGTACGAAGACTGCAAAAAATGCCAAAAAAAATATTCATTGTTAAGCAACAACAATTTGATTTATAATTGGTTTAATTAACTAACTGAAATATACAAGAAATGCCAACAGGACATACAGTAGCCTAGTGTTCAGTGTCTGACATTTTTTAGACAAAATAATTTGTCTTACAGAGTTGTGAGATGGAGAAACATAGGTTGAATAGATTCTTTCAAATTCTACTGTCTTATTTTTTTGTTCTGTTACCTAAAGGTTTGTCCTTTGTTAGATGCTTTCTGTCTGAAACTCCAGTTCTGGAGTTTCTGGTTGCAGTAACCCTTAAAACACAAATGATACATATGTTATTATTAGTAGTACAGAGTAGTTTATGCTCTTATGTTAGTGTGAATGTCAGTGCACAGATAACTTGGTTATACATGCCCATCTTGGTATGTACAGTGTTAGAAGTGAGCCTCTTGTATTAAAGCAGCAGTCAGCATATGGCAGAGTCACTGAACAGCAGTTTATTCAATGACTGAAACCAAATGTCTGTCCAATGCCACAGCTGAAGACCCACAAACCCATAGAGCAGAAATCCATGTCCATTAAGATGGTCACTGTTGCTCAGTGGAGTATGGATCTGACATCTGTTTTTGTACAATCTTTCCAGTGTTGCACCTTTTCTAGCTAATTGTACTTGTTGTGGCTATTCAGAGATGTGTACCAAATCCTCATGATGACACAGACGTAACCGAAGAAAACTCCTGGCTGCATAGAGTTGCTTTTTTTACATGTACATTGCTGTGAACAGATATATTCTACTTATTTGTTTTTGTCTTTTGGCTCATTGGACAAATATCAGAATCAGATAAACATAACCTGAATAAATACAAACTTTTTTGTTGTTTGTTTGTTTGTTTGTTTGTTTGTTTGTTTGTTTATGAGTTCCATGTGATTCTGAATTATTTAGTTTATTTATTTTTTTTAAGGTGGCTTTGGAATAATTTTCAGAAACCATGAACTCCTGGGAAGGTGTGTCACTGTTCCATGTGTTTCACATTCTTTAGCTTGTAGCTCATGAATAGTCTCTTGATTCTTCCAGTCTGACCTGCGTGACCTGGATAATTCATGGTCTAACAAGAGTGGATTGCTTTTTAACATCGAGCTATTTTGGTTGAAAGAACCTTCTTTCGTTCAGTTAAAAGACTCATCATTCCTATCACTCTTCAAAGCTCTACTTTGTATTTCCTACAAGTTTTCTTTGTCTTTACCACACTGCAACAGAGGAAATGTGTAAGGGTGGCGATACCTATGCATGGGAGAATAAGTGAAATATCAGATACTTAAATTCAACCATCATTCCATAAACTTATGGTTCCATCTGAGTTCCATGCCCATTTAAAGTTTTAACTGATTGTGTCAAAGAAACCAACCAACCTCCTCCTCCATCTTGAGTCTCTATGGGATTCAGGTTTGCTGATTGTTCAGCTTTAAATTAATCTGCTCCCTCTCGGTTATTCCACATATTTCTAAGATCTGTTCCTATTCTAAATTCATTGCCTACTTCACCTCTCCTCCCTTGATGTTGGTGAAGAGTCTTTGCTGTTACTGTCTGAGGCAGTAAATGACCGGGCCAGCTGTGATTAATACATGTTTACCCTCAATAAATAAATGAAAATTTCCCCCAGTGCTTTTTAACACAGACTGATTGCATTCATTGCTGTTGTAACCAACCTCATTGCTTTATATCTTCTTTATGCTGGAATATAGAATACTGGAGGGTTAAAAATGAGTTTCAGCTCAGGACTATGTGAAGAACAGTGCGTTTCGACTGATTCACAGTTATTGGGTTTGATGAAAGAACCTGTGAAGTCTTAAGGTCTGCATGCTCTCTACATGCAGATATATCCACAAACATTCCACTGCTTTCACTGCTTGCAACATCAATGTTAGCTTTATCCAAATTATTATTAGTAGTACATGATGCAACAAATTATTATTAAACATGATGAATGTAAATGTTCACGTCTGTAAAATGGAAAAACAGATGATCAGGTCAGTGCTGCCCCCTGTGGAGCCTTGTGGATTCTACATGTAACAGAAATGGTTGGAAAATATGAGGAAAACAAATACTGCTCCAAGGTAGACTATATAGAATCCATTAGTTAGGAATCCCAGCTAATGTAGGCTGTTTCGGAGGCATTATATATAAACCATTAATTAACTCTCAAAGGTACATTTTAAATAGTCTTTATGATACATAATACACAGCCCTATCTGCAGTCATTTCTGTGGTTTAATTGTACAGTTTGCATTAGCCTTTTTCTTCATATACATTATAAATGCTGTTTTTGAATAGATTGTGAAAAAATATATCCCTAGCCTTAAAATAAAACTTATTTATGAGCAAGATGTATGTCTTCTTTGAAAAGGAGACCTTTCACATTTATTACATGACCTTTAAACAGTTGACACAGATGTGACAGAGTCATGATATGGCATCAACCTGAGGAAGTCAGTTATCTCAAAATAGCTATTTCTAACTTTGTGGTTAAATGATTCATTTTTATGCCAGAAAAAGTCGGCTAATAGGTTTCAATATTGGTTAAATTGAACTAAATTAAATCAGGTTCTTTCTAAAGAACCTGTTAATATGTTACCTGTAGTAGACAATTTTTATTATTTTTGATTTTGGATAAATTCATATTAGTTTCTTTAGTGTGCTAAAGGTAACAGCTAGTTCAGACTGGCCAAAGAGCAAAGCAGACCTCTGTTTCTCTATAACAAATCCAATCTCATAAACCTCAGACTGGTTTGCTATATTTTGAGCTTTAAAACTGTCAGCATGTTTGGTAGTTATTTACAAAGGAGCAGATGATTATTTACACAGAAAATGGAGATAGAGCTGCGTGCCTCCAAGAGTTAGGACGCAGGTCTGTGATTTAGACTTGACTTGGACTAAAGCCACAGAAACACTTCAGCCTTGATTTAGACTTTCCCTCAACAGGGGCGCAGCTACGTATTTTCTGGGATGCATTATGACGCATTATAGTGTGGTTGATCATATCATTTACACATGCACAAACAGCTGTTACAGAATACTGTGTAGAAATCATTTTTCCGCCATCACTTTGGCGCCCCCTGTAGTGCAGTGCCTCTTTGCTCCACTGAGTCTCCTTAGATTTGAGGTTCGACTCTGACTTAAGTCTCATAAATAGACTTTATTTCATGTAATGAGCCGAAAATAAGTCAACGAGTGGAGATCATTTGAGTAAATGATCTCTAGTGTAAACAGTTGTTTACACTAGATTAATGAATTATTGGTAATGTTACACACAGAACACATGGCTCTCTGCAGAGATGGGTAGAGTACCCAAGAATTGTAGCACTAACTTACTTGAGCGGTTCAGAAACCCACTCAAAGAAAGTATTTGGTAAAAAAAAAATCTACTCAAGTACTCTATTCATTAAATATTTAAAAAATTACACCAAAGTATAAAATTAAGTGGAAATTTTGTTATGTTATTAACCAAAATTAAAACAAAATCAGTCAAAATAACATTTTTCTGAATCAGTTTATTTCAATAAAATAAACTTCTGAAACTTTATCAAAAACTGCAGGCGTGTGTCTGTCTGGTGGATTTTTTTGGTTAAAACATGTTTGTTTTTCATTCAGTGGCTAGAAAATCCAGAAATGTTACTCAAGTAAGAGCAGAAATACTTTATAATAAAATTACTCATGTAAAAGTACAAATGCAATGTAGCAAAACATACTCCAAGAAGGACTTTTTTTTTCAAAGTAGTTATTTTCATAAATGTAATTGAGTAAAAGTAACAAGTTACTACCTAAGTCTGGATTTCTGTAATATTTGTCAGTAAAATTAGTTCATGAACGCCTTAAAGTTTGTATGTTTTTATTCTTTGATGGTCAGAAATTAGATCTGACATGTGAGGCACATAATCAGCAGTTGAAGGGTATGTTTGATTTATTAGCCATGACAGTTTGGAAACTGTTGTTTCATGATGCCTCTCAAACTGAACCTTCTCTTGCTGCTAAGTTAGCATTATTACATACACTTTTAATTCTTCAAAATACAAGCAATTCTTCATTTGAATCATTTAAAGAGTTTACATTGGCTGGTTTTAACTTAATCCTACAATTGTTCTTTGAACATAAATGCATATTTAACTTTATGTGGCTTGTGAAATGGTAAAGTGCAGAGCCGACAAGTTTTGGATGCTCTAGATTTTCTCCTACGTTAGCATTCGTGCCTTGAAAGAGAAGAACTATTTTTTGAATCATTAACAGCACATATTCCCTGCACGCCCGCTCGCATTTTACCCTCAGGGGGATTTGAATTCAATCCCCCGTCATTTCTCTGACTATCCACCTGTGTTGTAATTGTGCAGCTCTTTCTCAGCTTTAACTGCCAATCATCTCCCTACGGGTCAGACGGTTCGGACTGATTCAGCCCTACTCTGGGGCATGATAGCCGCGCGCGCCCTGCAGCAAAACACAGGGAGATATTACTTGCCACTGAATAGAAGTAAAAAGTTGAATAATCCCCAGGGCTGCAGAGCCGGAGATTATGAGGCAGCTAAATTATGCTGACATCTGTGTTGCGGTGAGTCCTCGGCGCGGTGTGTCTGACAGAGATAAATGCCTCTCTGTGACTGCTCAAGCAGCCTTAGCAACCTTCTCGGAGTTTCAGAAAGGTGCTGTGGCTGAGGGCCACAGGGTTCTGTTAGCGCCGCACTTGGGTTTGAAGCTGGCCAGCAACAATAGGTAAATGGCCTGAGATGAAATTAAACCGAGGAGAGAGAGAGCAGATATTTTCTTTTTCCGCATTGCTGCATCTGTAAACACCGAGGTGCTTTCCAGATGGGGAAGAATGGGAGCGTGGCTGCCACAGCGTCTCCTGCAGCAGCAGCAGAGCGGCTCGTTCACAGCTAACTCCCCACCAGTGTGTCAGCTGTTGTTAGATCACAGTTTGGCCTCCATCGTTCCTGGCAGTGTTGTTCCCTCTAAAGCTCAGAGGTGACCGCAGATGAATGTGGGGAAAAGAGGAACGGAAAACTGTCCCCCAGGCCAGATTTGTCTATCCACCTCTGAGGCCAGCCCGGTCCCCCGTTTGGAAGAAAAACAAATTTGGAGTAAGCTTCACCGCATCCAGAATAGCAAAAAAAGAGATACTGACCTTGTTTTTTTTTTTTTTTTTTAAATCACAACAGTTCAATGCACATCTAAGGAACCTTCATTAGTGAGTCATCATTTCAGTAGGTGGAGAGCAACAGCTGAAATGTTCATGGTTACACTGATGTTGATCAAGGATAAAAAAGCATGTGTCTTACAGGGATCCTTCCCAACACATCATCAATGTCCTCTGTGTTCATGCAGACCAATTAGTGAGCAGCAGCATGAAAGCTCTCCTCTGACACCTTCAATAATGTTTTGAAATAAAACTGTAGCACTCTCATTTTACAATAAAGCTAAGAAACACACTTTTTTTTATAAAGCAGAAATTCTTTACTATTAACCTAAATTTTATATATTCAGTTCAAAGTTTAGCAATAGTCACGGCTCTGCGTTGTAATTCACTTGTACAGCAGTCCATATTTCTTTTCCTCTGAGTTTCTGGACTTTCTTCTCTTCTTCAACAGGGTTAGCTTGGTTTGAAATGGCTAAAGCGACGTTCGCTAAAACTTCTGTTGCTTCATCATTCAACTCAGCAGCAACTTCTGACTCTCCCAAAATATATCCAGTTAACCACATCTGACTCTTGTGAGGATCTTTTCTTACAGAAACAACAGACAAACGCTAACTTGTTTACACTGGACAGTCTCTGGTTATAATTTAGATCATAATTGTGTGTCTGAACTCAACTTGTTCCATCGTTTAAAGGACCCAGCCCTCATTGACCAGAAGGGAGCGGTAAGCACCAACTTTTTACCTTAGAAGAAAAGTTGGGAGATGCCATGAGTTTGTTTTATGGCATTAGTGAGGAATCTTCATCCGTTTCCTAACTCAGCCTCTGTCAGACTGGCCCAGGGCAGCTGTGGCTCCTACCCAGTAGCTTACCGCCAGCAGTGTGTGAATGTGTGTCGGATGGGTGAATGATTGAGTGTAGTGTGAAACTTTTTGGGTTCCTTGATGTACTTGATAAAGCGCTATACAAGTACAGGCTATTTACCATTTAATGTTTTTCATCTAAACCACTTTATATTTTATTTTTTACCAAAATATTTTTACTGAGATTTTGAAAATACAATCATGTATCAATCTGAATAAGTTTCCTTTATAGTCGGAGAAATGAAAAGGAAAAAATAAAGTTAAATTAACCAACACAGCAACAAAAACACACAGCCTCTCAAAACAGGAATAATTGAGCATTTACAAACAGATTGGATACAGTTGAACACGTCTATCCAGCATGGTGCACTGCAAGAGTCCAACAAGCTTTCTGAAAGGTCTAAGTTACTGAAACAACCAAAAATCCTCTCAAAAATATATTGTTTGGATTCCCTAACAATCCAAACAACTATTAGGTCCTTCTAAAGACAAATTAAACATCTGTTTTAATCACTGGATGTCGTTAGGTCTGGTGACATTTTTCCAAGATAAAGCTATACATTTTTTTGCAGATAATAGGCTTATAACCATAAAAGTACATTCTGATTTGGTAAAATTATCCTATATTGAAAAACTCAGGGTATACAATTCTTTTTTTATTTTTTATTAAATCTCAAGTAACCACTTAGTAGATGCAACATATAAAAATTATGAAAAGGATAAGAAATGGGTGCTTTTCCTTTTACTGATTATAAAAGATGAGTTGGCACTATGCAGCTCTCTCCTTGATGGCCTGAAAATGTCATTAGTGTCTCATTTGTCCAGAGTGCTTATTTCAATGACCGTCTTTTAAAAATCCATCCAAATGTGCTTTCTTGTTTTGCCTTTAATCAATATATTCATTCTTCCTCCATCTGTAGTCATTCTTTCATACAGCTGAACGTTGTGAAGTGAATAGATTAAAGTGTGTTTCTGGTCAAACAATCTAATATCTGCTGAGGACCTCTGCAGCTCCTTCAGGGTTATTAGTTCCTGCTTGGCTATCGCTAATATATTGCCTTCTAACTTCTTGATCTTTAAAAAGTAGTGATCTGTCTCGTTTTTTTTTTTTTTTTTTTTTTTTTTTTTTGCTAGTGCTTCATGGTGCAATACTGCTTTTTTTTTCTTTTTTTTAAAGGAAGGACTGTTGTTAATGCTGCCTTAAAGGGAGCTGCTGCTTTCCTCTAGTGGTCATTGGGCGATGGGCAGGTTGACCCTGCAGGTTACCAGTCCTTCACTGAGTCAGGAAACAGAAATAGTTTGTTGTTTAAATTAATTTCAAGTAGCATATTTTGATAAAGCTATAACAATGGATCTTACATACAGCGCCAATTTGCAACACAAGCGCTTCACAAAACTGAATTGAATTGAATTTACAAGAAAATGTAAGTAGCCATAAGTGGTTAAATATTAGGGTGTAATATGATTTTAACTTGACCTATGGAAACAACACAATGTTTCTTATTGCAGTGAAAATTTGTTTTATCCTGTCAGCAAGTGGTTACAGGATTTCCCTTTAGTCCTTCTCTTGGATCAGTTGCTTGGCATTCACATCTGCATTCAAACAGCACCAGACTTCACTATTATGGTCCATATCAGAGTTTAATTATTCATTCACACTTTGCCAAATGAACCGGACTCTATAGACAAACGAACTAGAGTTATATTAAAGAGGACCAAACAGGGCTGGTGTGAATGCAGCCTATATGAACGCCAATAGGCTCAGGGTTGGGGACCATTGCTCTAAGTCATCTATGATTTTAAAAAAACAACTCAAGTAGCCTTTTTGCATTTGATTACATTTAATTAATTAACTAATTAAATGTACTGATATTTGGTTTTATTCTTCCTCTGTAGGCCTGCAGAACCTTATGATCTACGTCTTGAAAGATGCTAGATAAATGTGGTTTTACGTACTTTACTGTCTTACTTTAGTTCGCTGTTAAGACCTTATCACAGTGGCTGAGAACACCTGGTTATATTAGTATTAATTTGAAATTGCTTTTTAGAGTGAAAGACATGAAGCTATAAATCATTTGTTAGCACTGTAAGTATAATTAGGTGCTGGCTTTCTGTTTTCTCTTATCAAATCTAATATAAAAGCTCGCAAAAATCGGGACTGTTAATTTAGCTAAAAATATTGCCATCTGTGAACTGGATGTATTGTTCCACCCTTTCTTGTTTTTGAAGCTGTTTGGTTTCTTCTTTAATTGGCTTACAGGCAGAGTCTGTATGCCACGCAGAGACACAGATCTTCTGTCACAGGCTAAGGCTTAAAAGTTTCAAAAGCAGAAGGATTTTCTCTATCAGGTGTCGGTGTGCAAATACAAACGAAGTGAAACTGGACTGAAAGAGTGACGGAGATGAATGTGATGAAAAGGGGTTATAAGAGGGAACGAAGACACAAAGGATGAATCTGTGGAGAAGATGAAGTGAAGATCAATGGATTATTAAGGGCTTGACTTTAAAGCTGCAAAAATAATCATGGTTATGTTGTCTGTATCACACGAAGCCGCTGGTGATTATTTTTAGGCCTGCTGCATTCCTCACTCGTCTGACATTACATTTACCCTCAGTCACAGATGAACTACCTGGATGCTCAGTAATAACATCCACTTTCATATACAGTAAGCACTCAGCCTGAGAAACATGGCTGGGGCGCGCTTTCAGTCACTTTGAGACCGCATCACTCGACAAGCCAATCAGACAGTAACTTTTATGAAAGACCCGCCAGGCAAGTAAATAAGCAATTCAGTGAGAGCGTCAGCAGAGCAGCCAGCCAGCCGGTGATCAGCAGCAGTAGATGGAGGTGGCATGGAGCCAGTTGGAGCTCTCGGTGGAGGTGCTGCCGTGTTTCACCTCCCTGGCTCGCTGCACCCCGGCCGTCTCGGCTGGCCCTGCAATCGATATTCACCTCGGCGTTTCCAAAGCCAAAAAAAGCATTTTGGCAGAACGCTGAGTGGTGCGTTGGGTCGACGAGGATGGCCGTTCTGCTCACACCGACAACGTGTGAGCGCACGCTTCCCCTGAATCAGGTGGACGTTCTTCCTCATTACGCCTAAGCAGAGTTCCTGCACTGGTGGGAGGAAAACAGCAAAACTCAAAGAGCGCCAGGCGCAGGCGTCTTTTAAAAGCAAAACGTTTCAGCGTTCGGCTTCCTGTCAGCCTCTTTGACAATGAGCTGTGAATTCCTTCCACGGCTTGTGAAGAGAGAGTGACCTTGTCAAATAAACTGTGAGAATGAGTGGGAGGAGGAGGCTTTCAGCTGCTGTTATGGATAAATGACAAATGGACTAAAGTGGTCAAAAAGCCTCTCTTCAGACGGAGTTTTTGTGTTTTTACGGCTGTGTTCCTGCACTCCTCTTGTCCCCCCACCCCCACATGCTCTCCAATTAAAATGCACAGCAGTGTACCAAAGTACAATAATAACTCATAAATATTCTTCCTTTGTTCTCTAAAAATAGTGCTGGAGCTGGAGCTTTACCTTTTGGGCATGGTCACTGGTTTGGTTAGTATGGAGATGAGAAATGGCTCATGCAAAGACAAACAAATCCAGAACGGGATTTGTTTTTTAAAGGTTTCGTTTCCTAACATGTCTGGAGAATCAGAGGGAAGACGAGAATCTAAGCGCAACCAGTTCTCAAATGAACTGAGATGAGTTTGAGTTAACAATGAAATCTACTCACTGCTGTGTAAGCAATGGGATATTAAACCAAGACAGCAAAACATTCAGACTTCCCCCCAAACAGTGATGAGGAATGCCAGAGGTAATTATACTGAGGGGAGTCCACAGCCCAGAGAACATACAGAACCGACCAGGAATGGGTTCTGCCAATATGATATAAACCTCGGGTTCTTTTTTTTTACCTGCCTAGGGTTTTGTTCATTCCCATTTTTAGTGGTTTGTTATACCTGCCTGAGTACACTTTGTTTTGTTGTCATGTCTTTTCATTTCTTTCTAGACCATAAGTCTGTTAAATCGATCAATCTAGCTTGTATTCTTTCCATATCTGCCTTTGAAACCTTTGTAACTTGACTTCCCTTCATCTTCAATTCTCTTTATACTTGAATTTAGAAGCACTTCATGCTGCACTATGTAACTTTTATTTAAAAAATATGTATTCAATCTGTTTGTTAAAACTGTCACCATGTCATGACGGCTTGTTATGAGAGATAATCTGATTAATCTCCTCCACCTTGTCCCTGATGCTTTCTGAAGAAATGCACCACTCCTGACCAAAAACAACCCATCAGAGCCAGGAGGAGGGGCTTAGTGCTGTTAGTCAACCTAATATACTTGTTGCTAAATGTGATAATTGTGGAGAAGCAACTCACTGTTCCAGGAAAACCGTTTATTTTTGTGTTTCCCCCTGACAGAAAAATGTAAGCTGACAGAAATGTTGTGCCTTTGGTTCCACAATGAAAGATTAATTTATGCTGTCTACAAAAAGTATTCATCCCTTTGGATGCAAATCAGTCATGATCGACAAAATTTGGCCAGAGCACAGCTACTGTGTGTCAAGTGATTGTAGCATAAAGACAGTGGTGTCTGGAGGGTCCATTCATTGGTTCATCTGTATTCCTGACTACCATTATGAAGACAAAATACTTCAACCAATAAGATAAAAGGTAACTGAAAAGTATCAGTCAGGACATGGAGACAAAACTTCTCTAAGGCCCTGAGCATTCATGGAGTTGAGTTAAAATATCATGAAGTCTCTGGTCCCTGGTTTAGTGCACCTGGATCAAATGATGTCTCATTAGAATGCCTAAGCAGAATATTGACATGCTGAAAAGGTTGTTACGACCATTAGGGAGAGAATTAAAACATGCAGGATGCCGGCCCTCAAGGACCGACTTTGGACACCCCTGTTTTAAAAGCTTCAAGGAAAAGACACCACCAGTTCAGCGTCTGGTGGTGTCGCATCCCCAGTTCGACCAGAGAACCTTTGGCAGCTGAGCTGTTATTTTGAAGAGACTAAACCAAAAGTGCTTTACAGTCATGCATCTCCATGTGACAGACACTCTGGAAATTGGTGAAGAGAAGAGCAGAGTACATTTTCAGCAGAGAGAGAGAGACGGACAGAGAGAGAGAGAGAGAGAGAGAGAAGTCTGATGAGGCAGAAATTTGCAGAGTAATTGGCAGCAGGATCAGTTCCTTGGAGCGCTCTAGAAGACTGACAGGAAAAACACACCAGAGGAGACATGGAAAGCAAAATGGAAACAGGGTTTGATACAACCCAATATTGATTTGTGCACTGGTAGGTAATTCTGTTTTTGCAAGAGTGGACGTGAAAATGATTTTTATATAGAAATCCTGTTATATGGTATCACAAGTAGATTGTTTATGTGGTTTGAGGGAGAACTAAAACTACAGTAGAAAAATGTATTTGTTGTTTTTTTTTTCTGTTAATCATGGAAATATACATAAAAATTGGAATTCATTCTTACAATTCAACAAATTTACATGCTGGAAGAAATCAGAATGAATTTTTAATTACTTAGTCCGACCACCTTTAGGAATCAATAACCATCACTGCAACATAATCAACTGATGTACAAAGCTAAATACAAGTCCACAGGAACACAATATATTTTTGTCACCAGCAAGTCAAAGAAATAATCATTAAAAATACATAAATGAATAAAGCAGAAGATGTCACATTTATCAATATAAATTAGAACTCATACTTCTCTGGTACGTCACACAGAACTCTTGGAATTTTTATTGCAGTTTTGATTTCTGTACACATTTAAACTCAGATTCTGATCAAAACAGCACACTCTGGTCTGACTACAAACAGGTCTCAGTTCGGTTGAAGTGAACTCCGGTGTGTTGTGAATGCATATGTGGACCACAGCCCAGGGCATTCTGGGTAAACACAACCAAAACAAAGATGAGAGTGTAGCACAAGCAGGAGAATTGGCTCCTGGTCTTTTCCCAGAAACAAAACGAATATCCTCAAATCTGACGCCACCCCATTTTTGTTAGTATTTCGTAAAGAAGGAAATTCCGCTCAGTGTCTTCTTCAGGGGTTTCTGTGTCATTTCCTTCAGTGGTTCTTGGTGCAGTAAATGGGGGATAGCTTGTTGTTCAAAGGGTTTGCTTCGTCTGAAGCAGTGAGAAAACGAACCACAGCAGCTGAAAATGTAACAAATGTTGCATTTTTGGTCCCCAATCAAACCGAGTCTAGTGGACTATGAGGTTTGAAAAACCCTTAAAGTACCTCAGTTCCTGGCTCGTTAGGGTTCTGCTTTTGATCATTCAGTCAACTCCCTGCTCATGATCATCATCCTCCGCCATCTGTAAGTCAACTTTATCCATGTCTTGTTTGTGTTCCAGAATTCGATCCAGAAAGTAATTACCTGTGTGGGCGCCAAATTGTGTGCAAATGTGTAACAGCTGCATGTTACAACCAGGAACGCCAACATATACCCCCAACTTTTCTACTGAGGACAACAAACAGATTCCTGAATTGCTCTTTGTTGCAGACATCCTGCCAGGCTTTTACATAAAGTGGTCCATTCAGGGACTGAAACTCTCTGCAAGCAACAACTGAAATTTGCAACAATCCTCCTTTTTTCTTAAATAAGTTAAATCTTTCCTTTAGACATGTGACTTTTTGGCTGTCACAGTGGTTCAGTATTGCAGTGTGGTTTTGAGAACACAAAGAAAATGCTTTTGCGCAACAAAGTTGTGGAAATGGATAGCTTTCACATTGAGGTTATAAAGAACAGCTTGTTTTAGCTATTCTCTTTGAAACCTTTTAAACTATTCTTTGCTTTCCTTAAGCCATTAGTGGTAATGTTCTTTTACTTAATCAGTGAAAAGCTACTGATCCATTTGAAAACATGACTGACTGTGTTTAATTAAGGTAAACTCACACAGCAAAACTTTATTCAACACATTTCTTGATCGACAAATCACAAAAGCACAACAATACCAGCACTCTGACCAATACAACTGTGACTGTGATCAAATAAGCCTGTCATTACCTTTACAGGTCAAAAGTATAAAATAATGTAAATATTGCAACACAAAATGTATGAGCTCAATTCAAGATTTTGTCTTGCATACTTAATACTAACAAGGAAGAATGAAGTAGGAAAGAAGATCTAAAGTTCTAATTTCTAGAAATACTGGAGCTCAAAGACAAAAACTGCTTCCATTTTGCATATATCATCTGGTTTCTCTGTTACAGAAACACAGTTGATGGCAGGTGCTTTAGTTCACAAAAGGAAGACATTTCTTTTGGGAAAATATACAGACAGCATAACTGGAAAGGCTGAAAAATTGACAGAATGAAGCTGCTTGTGCTTTAGAGAGTCTGCTTATAATTCCAAATTGCTTTGGGACGCGCTTTTCAAAGGATAGAGATTCTTAAAAGGAGCTGGCCGATGGACAGAAAGTCTATGGAAGTACAAGGCTCTAAAGTACGACAAACTTTTCTCTGAGAGAGAATGCTGAGTTCTGAAAAGTATTTGGTAAATGTAGTGAGCCAGAGGCATGGAGGTCAAGATGAAAGAATAACAACCAAGACTGCAAAGTCAAAAAGAAAGCTGAAAGAGATTCCATTGGCCATAAGGACCCTTCACAGCTCTGCAAAACAGAATGAAAGATCTTTGTTCTGCTTCTATAGCTGTTGATAAAGCTTCTGGTGAATTAATCAGGAGAGGGGAGAAAAGTGGTGTACTGTCAGTTAGTTGCTTGTACATTTTGCACAGTGTTTGATAGTATTTGATATTTTGTGGATGGCTTACAAAATGAAATATTACCGATTGTGTTTATTGTATCTCACTAAGATGTATTTGATTGTGCTACACTGCCTGTGCCAAGAAACTCACACAGTCCAATGTTCTGCTGGCTTGTCTTTGGCTTTGATTATGGGATGTATTCACTGTGGCATTGTCTCAAAAAGCTTTTTGCTTATTCATTCCCTGCCAAAGTAGTACTCATTTTTCTTCAAAGTATGGTACAGTTAGAATGCTCTGCACACTATTATAAACATCCCAAAATGTCTTATTAGGTACAGGGTCCGGACCCTGTGTTGTGGGCGACCCATGTGTGAAAATGATGTCTCACATTTTCTGAACCACTCTGGCCCAAATTCAAGGATTTCTGGCATTGTTATTTTGGAATACAGCCAGTCTGCAGGGCAGACGAAGTACACTGATGGAATAACCTGGTCGTTCACGTCATTCAGGAAGTCTGCTGACTTGATCCTTTGAGATCATAATGTTGCTGAAGCTGAACCTGACCAACTGCAGTGACCCCAGATCATATGTCTGCCCTACAGGTTTATACAGTAGACACTTCCCAGGTTGGGTGCATCACTTCATCTTTCTCTCTCCTCACTCTGACGCGCCCATCACTCTGGAAGAGGGTAAATCTGAACTCAGACCACATTAACCATCCTCCATTACTCCAGAGTCTGATCTTTACGTCTAATCTCTTTGTAATTAAAGTTTCTTCCTGATGAGCCTCTCTGAAAAGTGATTTTCTTTCTTCTTAATGTTTCATCCCATTATCTTAAGTTCTCCTCCCATTGGAGGTACTGAAATGCTCTTACTATTACTATTAAGTTTTTTCACGATTAGATCTTTAAAAACATTTAAGTGATCACCGATTCTGATCACCCAGGATTCATTGCTGGTCACATTTCTTCTGGGAAAGATAATGGTTCCTCACTTTCCCTCCAGGTATTCATATTATGAACCCAATTTATTACTTATAGGAATCTCCTCAGATGTTTCCTTTAATTAAAGCGTTCAGTTAAGTTGACCCTCCTTAAACAGACTAACATCTTCTCCACGCCACAGGATGGTTTTTTTCCAATGAGAAGTTGGGGTTAAATAACTTGTTGCCAGTTGAAACATAACCATCCATGAAGTTATCGAATGAGAGGCTTTTTCCTATTTACTTTGTTATTTACTAAGTGAAATGATGGTGGTTGGGTTTTTTGCAGGCACACTGCTGGTTGTGGAAGTTCTGCTGAATGTGGATGTTTCCATCACAATTAATGCTTTTTAATATCTGAAAAAATATCTGAATGATTTTCGGATGTTAAGAGTTCATCTTTAGACTCTCAGGCTCCATCTAACAAATACAGATATTTAGCTGCACCGATCTTTACTACTGTGTTTTCACCTCTTCTATATTTGGTTAAAATACCTATAAAATAGCTCACTAGTTCAGTTTAGGAAGCTCTGAAGACAGTGACATTTTATGCATTTTAGCAGATTATGACTAGCCATAATCTGCTAACCATAATCTGCTATTATGCATAATATCCTGCTAAAATGCATAAAATGTCATTTTAGTTAAATTAAAAAAAATTAATGTAATCAAAAATAGATTAAATAAATTAAGCTAAAGCACACACTTTTACACTCTTTGCCATGTTAGCTAACACTTCCACTCTCAGTCACTGTGATTAGATGTAAAATTGTGTCCGTTTACTTTAAAGTGCTAAAGTTTCTCCTATATATCCTGAACCGATAGATAATAGTCTATCGGTAATAATCTACATGCATTCATGGATCAGAAGAAGCTCTGAGAGGTGGAAGGGAAGCTCCAGTTTTTAATAGTCTGATCGATATCAACTCAGATTAAAGAGATCTGAGACAAAGAACTTAGCTCCAAGCAATCAGGCTCTGCCCTTTCAACATAATGAGATATTTGTAGACTTCCAAAGAATAATTATTAACATTTAACAAAGATTTTAATAACACAAAGCAGATCACCCAGGGTTCCTTAACTTAGCAGTTGCCACAAGCACTCCGAACATTTAAAAATAGTCAGCTGCCGGGTGTGCCAACAGTTTTTTTTATTGCCCAATTATATAAAGTCATTGAACTCCATTCTGTCCATCTCACATTAACATTGGATAAATCTATATTTATTTAGTATAATGTCATGTTTTGATGGCTGACTATGTAGAAGGAGGAGGTCACTCAGAGTCATACGCTGAAGAACTGCCACTGACTGTTGGAAACCCAAATACGATTTCAATTTTGTTCTTTGCTGTCCTCAGATTCCCAGCTAAATGTGATGTTAGGTTATGTTTGGTCTGGACCAGCTGGCTCTCCAGTGCAGTGCTGCTGCTCATTGGATCCCCTCAAACCAAATGAGATGTGATTTTGAGGAATATGCTATCAAAGCCTTCTGTCTCTGTAGGAACTTCACTCCCTCTTCCCTGACTCCTCTTTTCTCAAATCCAGACAATCCAAAGCTGAAACTCAGAGAGAAATGTGTCCCCGTGGATGTCCTCTTAAAGCGGTTGCCCAGAAATGTTGCAAATGTCTAGATGACTTTCATAAATATTAAATGTCTTCTTTTTTTAAGATACTATCTGGAATGACACAACATGCTTTTTGTTCTTTGTTCTAAATGCACTTTCTATCTCTTCTCTCTTTCCTTTCTAAGACTGTTCTGGCCCCTGTGAGCAGTCTCCTGGTGAGACAGTTAGTTCACAGTCAGGACTGTTTGCGTTTTGTTGAGATAGAAGCAGCAGGTCTATGACTACCCCAAACTGTCAGAACACATCAACATTATTAAACAACAGTTCCATTCTGGATCTAATGTCACGGTCTTGTTGGAATGTCTCTTCAGTTTGTTCCGTTGCCTCTCTTTGAAGATATTTAGAGCTGTTTCTGTCTGTTCGAGGGTCAGTTGTCTGTCTTGGTACTGTTGACTGTCCCAATCCCCCCCCCTGGACATTTTTGCATCTCTTTATAGTCAGTTGATTCATTCTCTAACATGTTAACAGCCGTTTTAATCAAGTCAAGTGGAACAGGCCCGGGATGGCTGACCCTTGGACCTCTGTGCTGCTGCAGTCATTACACACATTAAGTATTAAATGTTCACTCACTTTCTGTTAATTTCAACTCGGAGAATACACGAGTACCCTTGGTGTTATGCAACAGTCTTATTCTCATCTATTATGTGAAAAAGCTTTTAATGAAAACATTAGAAGGAGCCAAAACAGATGGCTCACTGGTTTCTAGAAAAATACTTTCAAGTTTTTACAGATGAAATATAGTTTGCATGTTTCACCATACATGCTTACAAAACAGTGTAATACATAATACACGTAATACATGTAATACACACGAGTACTCTTACAGTAGCTCATGGCTACCTATGGTAGCCATGAGCTACTCACAGGACACTTCCAGAATATTCTGGAAGTAACATTTTAGGGTTTGTTTGAAGTAGTTATTGGAAATGGTTGGGTTACTTCCTGGATACTTTCAGGTTAGTTACAAGTTTTCAACGTAGTTATAGGTAACATGCAATGCAGCTAGAACACTCTGGCATTGTTGGTGGCATTGTGATGATATGGGGCTACTTTGCTGCCTCAGATTCTCTGCTCAAGCAAGGACCATGATAGTATTTTCTCCGTCCTTCCTTATTTTGAAGTAAGGAAGGAAGTTGTATTGTTTCTAAGTTGACTTGTTCACAACTAAGATCAAGACCACTAGTTTGGGTAGCTAAGAACACACAGTTACAACAGGACTTTAACCACTTTTTGAATAATTTATCTGAAAATATTTCAGTAATAAAAATAAAATAAATTGACTGGGACACCAGTAGGAATACCACAACTGGCTAACCGCAAGTTAGCATCTGCTTTGTAGCTTCCTGTTGGAGCTAATATATACTAGTAAGGCCTTCATAGATTTTAAAGAACTCTGAACTGCATTTTGGCCTTCCCTCGTTCAAACTCTAAAAGTCAGGGACCTCAACTGTCTGTGAATGGCTGAAGCTCACAAATACTTCAGATTGCTTCTAAAAATGCTCAAAACTGTTTATTTTAATAGTTCAAACACTAATTACACCCTACACATCAATGCATACAAGTAACCATCATAGATATACCACAGAGGCTAACATCCACCAAATAAATGGTGCTCATGGATTGGCTGTTTTCCAAAGACCAACCAATAGTGTATCAAATAGCATTGGGACTACGTATCTTGGCTTTACAAGCTGTATTTTCTTTTGAGTTTCTAAGAAATGCTCTAAGAACAAAAAAAATGCAGTAACACTTTATTTGAAGGGGGTTGAATAAGACTGTCATGACACTGTCATATACATAACACCTGTCATGAACATCAATAAGTCTTCATGAATAGTTATGACTGTTGTCATACAGCATCATTCGGTAAATAATGACACTTTTAATACAAAGTTGACATTATTCAAAATGTCTTCATTATGACAACTTGTCATTAATCTAGACAAAATGTCTTCGTTATGACAACTTGTCATTAACCTCGCCAAAAATGTCTTTGTTATGACAACTTGTCATTAACCTCGCCAACAATGTCTTCGTTATGACAATTTGTCATTAAACTCGCCAAAAATGTTTCCGTTATGACAACTTGTCATTAATCTCGCCAAAAATGTCTTCGTTATGACAACTTGTCATTAACCTCGCCAAAAATGTCTTCGTTATGACAACTTGTCATTAAC
>NW_015114022.1:126606-128037 GCF_001443285.1 Poecilia latipinna | reverse complement strand
ATTTATTTAAATACCATTTCAAAAAGGTCCCTTGCTGCACACTGTCAGAATGGTAGACTGGCAGACAAATGCCCAGTTAACATGACTGGTTGTTATAAAGTGCAATACAATTATTTCTTAATACAAGTGGAATAATAACTGGAGCTGAACAAAATTATTCTGATCAAATATTTGTCTGGCAGAAGTTCAGACAGACTGCCACTGTTATTCGAATGCATCATTTAACATATAGTTTTAGGCACATGAATGCATCTTTTTACTTAATGAGCATTCTAAATTATTTCTAACCAGATACTCTAACTTAGGGTTGTTTGCAAGAAGCTTATTAATAAATAGATTTAACATCAGTTTTAGTTGTCTAAAACGTAACTTAACTCAGCTGGTGAATGTTGATTCCTGCTCCCCATTCCCCACTGGCTGTCCCACCCCACTTCACATGGTGAAAATATTAACACAAAAACGACTTACCTAATTTTCTTGGGGAATATTTCATCTGCTTCTTTCTCTTTGGTCAAATAGGAACTTCTTTCTCTGGTGGCTGGTCCTTATTATCATCCTCCACACTCGTAGCATGTCTTCATTAGCCAACTTTGTCCTCCCCACCATGTGTCTTCATGTGGCTAAACTTGCCAAAGCAAAGAACACAAGCACTGTGTCACATCAGCCAAGTCGCTAAATAATGCACATGAAGGATAACTTTGACTAATATATTAGCTTTTAATTTGCTAGATTAAAATTGGAGGGGAAAAAACAATTTGCCTGTCTTTAAAATATATTTAATATTAAGGGCTAACGTTACAGTAATTGTGTTTAATAACTTTAGCTAACATTAACTTACAGCAAGGTAGGATTGGCTTGAATTGCTTATAGCTAACATTACAGAGAAAGAACATAGTCAATGTTATTTTCTCAAAGAAAATGTAAAGTTAATAAGACATTTAACTCATATGTATTAGTTATCAATCTTCGGCTTCTTTTTAAACAGGAGGTCTGGCCGTTATAACTTGTTAGGTTTGCCCCACAATATGGAAGATTTCTTCTTCACCAACAAACTGCACGCCTGTTCGTGGACTGCTGCCTCTCACTGGTGGAGATGGTGTATTGCACACTGCCCTTGTGTTTTGAAATGGGGTCCATACCAACCGACCCCACACACGTAAAACTTTTATCATTTGCTACAGTTCTCTACGTTTGCCTTAGTCCTCGCACGCATAAGGGTTAAAACAGCCTTAAATAATGTTTCAAATGCTAAGTTCATAAGTGCTTTGTAGACATCTTGCTGTAAATCTTGCCGATATATTAAATTAAGAAAATTAAGACTAAACAACATGGCAGAGCTTTATAATATTACTGCATAAAGCTAATTTTTAAAGTTTAATCGGTAATACTTTTATAACAAATTTATGTCAGATCATGATTTCTTGGTTAATG
>NW_015114022.1:118832-122771 GCF_001443285.1 Poecilia latipinna | reverse complement strand
TCATGACAGTCTTATTCAACCCCCTTCAAATAAAGTGTTACCAAAAATTGCAGTGTATAGACAGATCATACCTGGACTAAACATTTTGACTCAGATTGAAGATTCTTGAAAATACTGTTTAAAACTTTTGAGAATTTCACTCTATTTGTAAAAATGAAAGAACTTCTCTGGTCTTTTGTCACCTCCCTAGAAAGAGCCTCAGTGAAGTACTTGAGAGGTACTAATTGTATCAAAGGAGAAAATCACATGTAACCATGACTACCTGCTTGTGTTGTTTATCCAACATCTTCAGAAGTGACTAGAGTTTAGTCTAAAAATCTGAATGCAGAGAAGAAGGACACATAAAGCAGCACCAGTCTGTTTAGTGAAACAGCAAAAAGCATCAATTATTCACCAGTGGTTCCTGTAGAGCTTTTATGTTGAGGATATTCTCACATAACCAAAAGAACAGGATGGTTCAGAACTAATATGGATTGAGTTTTATGTAGCTTCAGGTGTTGTTCTGGGTAATATAATGTACAATGAAGCTGCAATATTAAGTCAAAGAAAAGACAAATCTACATTTTTATGACCATTTATTATGCATTCCATTAGCTTTTTATCATGAGGAGCAAGATTGTCAACTTAAGAGCAACTGGGGTGCCAGAGAAAAACATCATTTTAAAAATAATTTTTATCTTCTGTGCTTATTTGATTGTCAAATATTGTATGATGCCTTCAGTGTTGCTCACACTTCCTTTATGTGAATGTAGAGTGGCTGAAGGGGGTAGTGGGAGGTTGTGGCCTGAAAAAGACAAAATGAAGTTAAGTTAAACTCCAGGTCAACAACATGTTTTAAAAAGAATACATAAAAGTCAAGTTCATTCATCCAATGAAGTTATAATCAATATTCATGAATGATCATACAGAATTAAATCAACAGAAAATTGATAGATGGATGAGGGGATTGGATCTGGGCTGGAGCCAGTTTTGGTGGTTTTACTCATGCAGATAACAGAACATAGACAATTAGGCCTCCTCATGATTGAGTATTAATTGATACATGGTTGGTTTAAAACATCTGGCAGAAGGTGTCAGATGTCCAGGTCTCCCTGAAAGATGTGAGGCAAGGTACACTTATTTGCAGAGCATATTTCAACAACCAGGCAGCTCAAGATGTTTTACGACAAAACATAATGCAACAAACAAAACAGTGGCAAAAATAAAGCAATGTAATGAGAAGTTGGAATGAATGATGTTCATTAATAATATCTGAAGGCAACTCCAAACAAATGTGAATTTAAACTGTTTTGCAGTTATATGGAAATTTGTTCTAGATTTGTGGTGCATAGAAGCTGAATGCTACTTCTCCTCGTTTGGTTCTGGTTCTGATGCAGAGCAGAACCAGAACCAAAAGACCTGAGAGGTCTGGAAGGTTGATACAACAAGAGCAATCTTTAATGTATTGTGGTGGTAAGTCATTCAGTGATTTATAAACTAACCGTATTTTAAAGTCTGTTCTCTCAGTGGAAGGACTTTAGATCTGGGCTGTAGTTCTCCATCTTCCTAGTTTTAGTGAGAACACCAGCAGCAGCGTTCTGGATCAGCTGATCAGACTCGTGAACACACTGTTGCAGTAATCAATGCGACTAAAGATAAACAAATGGATGAGACTCTCTAGATCTCACAGAGATATTAGTCCTCTAATCCTGGAAATTTTCTTGAAGCGATAGATAGATGTGGCTCTGAAAGTTCAGGTTAGAGCTCATACTCCCAGGTTTCAGGCCTGATCACTGTTTTTTGCTGTAATAACTGAAGCTGTGTGTTGACTCTATTAGGGCTGTTGTAAAAGAATATTTTAGAAATCGGGTATTCTATAGAATATGTTTACGATTATCCGAGGAATCGGATCTCTCTCGATCTCTCTCTCTCTCAGCGCTATTCCTACCGTTCACTCCAAAACCTTGACGATGCAATTCCAACACCAGAAAAGCTGTCATAGTTCATCCATCAGACCGCAAAGTTCAACAATCCTTATTTGTCTCCCAAACCCTGACAAAACGGCTCACAATGCAACAACTCATAGGCAGAAGTAAGAGCGCTGCCCCCCACAAGTAATGATCCGGGCGAAACAGGGTGCACTACATAATGAAACATAATTTAACAAGGCTTCGAGGCAGATACACTTTCCTTGAGGAGTTTTTATAACCGAGGTACTCGAATCATTCAAGGAATCATTTCAGCCCAAATCTAGATCATTCCTCTTTAGGTTCAAAGATAATAACTTCAGTTTTGTTTCTGTTCAGCTTGAAAAAGTTGTGGCACATCCACAAATTTACCTGTTCTAAGCATCTGTTCAGTGATTGGCTGGGTTCAGAGTTACTTTGTAATATATAGAAGTGTATCATCTGTGTAGTCATGATAACTAATCTTATTTCTCACTATAACCTGAGCTAGTGGGAACATGTAGATATTAAATAGGAGGGTCCCAGGATTAAACCCTGGATTAAATGCTACATGTGACATCTGTCCACTCTGATGAACAAAACCTATCATGTTGACTGTCACATGGAAAATGTCTCAAACAAACAGTTCCAGAATGTATGAAGCTTCAGATCCAAGGAGTTTTAAATGAGCCATGTTGTTTAAAGTAACAGCACCTAGCTGGGAAACAGACATGAAATGAAGACATGGTTTCCAAGGTTATATTTTCTTCTTTATTAGAGCAACGCTTTTAACAATATTTATTTCAAAATCATTATTTATAAAAAATACAGGTTTTTTTAGCTACTGCTTAACCTCATAGTTGCTGATTTCCTCTGTCCTCTATTCGTCTCTTCCCAGGTACAAGACTATTGTCCAGCTCCGGACCTGCTGTCCTGCTTCTGGCGTGTGGCCTGGTGAGGGATGCCTTGTTATAATTTAAGAACAGTCGTGATTTGCTCCACGATGTTGGCCCAGCTGTGTGCTTCGAAAGCAAACAGAGGATCAAAAAAAAGAAAAAAAGAAAAAAGAAGATTGCCTGTTTTACTCCCTTCGCCACCCACTGATCACAACCCTGAACTCTACCATGCGGACAGCACAGTTTGCTCCTCATTTTCTCGCCACTTCTGCTCTTGCACTTAGCACATTATTACTAGCCACTATAAACACCAGTCACAACGGCAGCAGAAGGAGCACCTTTTCTACAGACGTCTGGTCGACGCCAGCAGAGACGCCGCCTAACACCCGGACTCTATCTCGTTGGATAACTCTCATGGAAGAATGACTTTCTTAAAGTTTTGCTGTTGACGTTTCTGTGTTCATTGCTCAAAAGTAAACGAGAAAATCAAAGAATCTATATTTGTGTAGTATATATGATCCTAGATATATGTCTGTTTTATTTGAAACACATAGAACTAATGTATGTGCTGTATACATAGCTGCTGCTGATATTGGCCATTGATCATTGTGAATAGGCACTCTAGCCTTCTCCAGATGAGATAAATCTAATACAAGTCTGTGTTAAATTAGACGATTGATGTTAACCTTTAAGTTAAAAGGGTCATTCTTTTCATTTCTCTTTCAGCCGTATTAGCCATCCAAATTTCAAATGTGCATAATTTTACATCCTGTTGGTGATTCATCATCAGAAGTGCATGCTTGGTCTGGAGGTTTTGAAGATGAGGAAAATATCTGACCTATATGAGCCGACATTTGGAGTTTAATGTTCCAATGTTTTGAACTGCAGTTTCTTTTTCTGTGCTAGCTTTGGTGTGAAAATAATGTCCCCTTGTCATTTTAATTTGTAATGCACCCTTAGTAGGAATAAAAAAAAAAAACAAAGTCACTATTTATGAGTTATTGTAAATCCTGATTCGTGACAACTGGATGATTGATTCTGACCACCATTAATCTTCTCTGAAATGTTTAAGTGGGTAATCACAAAGAAGGGATTTAATGAACTGTAGATCAGGAATG
>NW_015114022.1:110561-114622 GCF_001443285.1 Poecilia latipinna | reverse complement strand
CCAACGCAGGAACACAGAGGATCTAAACTCTGAACACACCCTTGTTTAAATGACAGGTATTCCTAATGTTGTATAATGAAATCAAGGTAAATCATGAAAGACATAGAACTCTTTTTCCGTGTTAAATGGGACAAATTCTACAGGGTCTAACTGCAAAACAGCCATCATTAGCAGACTGTAAACAAACTGCGCTGCTATGTGATGTCGAGGATTTTATTCTGCGCTTTCAGGTCACTATGGAGTTGTCAACCATTCACACAGAAGACCGATTGTAATCGTGATCACCTCATTCAGCAGGAGGAACGTTCATGCAAAAAAATAATAAAAAATCGGACTTCAGCAAAAAAATTGGAATCGAGCTGCTGTGTGAACATAGTCTTATTTATGGTGGTTCATGCATGTAATTTAATCGTACATCAATCTTTGGCAGGGAGGACGGGAGGCCAATGAATGAATGTAGAAAACTTCATCTTCTACACCACTAAGCAGCCACTGTAATAAGGGTGTGTTGAGTTTTTAGATTTGCTGTATTTGTACATTTCTCACAGATAATGTAAGCAAGACTGTGATGAAATAACAGCCAGTTAGACATAGAATTATATATGACTGCCTCAAGAGAAGAGTGTTGGTTTTGTTGAAATTTCTTCTCTTTGATCTGACACTGCTATATTTTTTACAGCTTTACATAAAGCTCATGTTTCCCAGGATATTTTTAATGTGCACCGAGGATTTATGAATGAAACGCATTGACAATCTGACACGAACGCTGGAAAAGCAGCGGCTGGCTTTCACAGCGATTTCAAGATCTTTAACATGACCCGAAAACTAAAATTAATCTGTTATTGTTGACTTTTGAGCCCCATCCAGCAGAAACTCAGATTCTAATTCAAACAGAAACAGCCATGAATGACAGAGCAGCAGATATGTGAAAGTTATCCTCCAAGAGTTACTGTTGCCATAGCACTGCAGTTATCTCAACAATGAGATCAGCAGCTGATCAATAGCACATCTTTTGTCGCTTATTCAAAACCCCAAACTATGAGGTGGCCAAACAAAATAAGCATGAATATGTAGCCCTATATTTGTGGTATGGCATAAGCTAAGAACTCATAGGCAACAAAACAACTCAACGTGCAATAATCCCTCTGCTGTGTGTCCTCGAAATGCAAAACCTCACTTTAAACTCCTGTTTCACTTTACAGACAAAGCCGAATCCCCTCTCCTGTATAGTTTATCACGTTGCCAAAGAACGGTTTAAGGGGAACTTGTTGATTCAGCAGCGAGGTCCACAGGCTGATGGCGCACAGGGTGCTTCCCGAGACCCCGAGACGTTCCAGCAAGACACGGCGCACCGTGCAGCGCCGCGCCGCTCAGCGCAGGGCAGGAAGGGTCAGCCCGCTCTAATCCCTCTAATTCCAAACCGCCACAGGGCGCGTTTGGACAGTTAATCTACCATCACTGTCTCATTTTCGCCATTCTGCCGTGACTGGGGGACTGATTGTTTTTAAATGAGACCTGTTATATAATATAGTTCAGAAAGTTTATTTTGCAAGAAGAAAAAAAAAATTATAATAATAATGATAATAATAGGAGGGCAATTTATTTTCCAGAGATGAGAATGGGATCGTGATGCAGATTCCACTGAAAGTTTTTCTGAATGCTTTCGGAGAGTGTGCGCAGTCCGAGTGGGCGGTTTGTCCAAACCGCCGTGTAAAGAAAAACTAACAAAAAAACGTTACAGATCTGTATAACTTGTAAATGAATTAAGAAGCATGTTAACATTTTATTTTCTGTTGGGGTTTTTTCAGAGCTATTTGAAAAGGCAGAGGCCAGTGATGTTCTGTATTTGTAACAATAGTACCATGTATTCATATTCACGTGTTAAGAAATCCAAAGTGGATTTTCCATCTCTTGAAAATGAACTTGCATAAGATGTGTTTTTGAGGAAAAAGAAGATTCTATATCCATATATATGTATATATATGTATAAATAGATATATCAAAAACATCTCCATGGTTCTATCCTAATCTAGGGGGGTTAGCTTGATGGTTCCTCCCCCCCACTTAACATTGAATAATAAAGAAGAAGAGACTGGAGCTTTGACTGAAACTGTATCGTTACTGGAAAGGTGGATTAGCTTCTCAGTCTCTAGCAGCTCACACTCCGGCGGCAGATCCTTCTTCCAGGGATGTTCTCTCAGATACATCGCTCAACGATCCTTCTGTTCTGTTTCAGGAAGCCATGCTCTTCATCCACTCTAAATGTGTTTGTTTCTTCTAATAATGTATCTCCATCTTTGATGCGGTCCTGTCTGTCTGTTAAGCTGTCAGAACTCTAAAGAACTCTGGTTCTCTTTTTCTTTGGTATTGTGTGAGGCTTCTGTAATGAAACATTGCAACCGTTTGTATTATAATGACAGTATCAGAATAATATTTAAATAAATCATTTTCACAGATGAAATTCAAACACTGAGGGATCCCGTCTGTTTGCACACTCGGCGATGCAGTAAATAGGCTGGGAGAGGCTGCTGACGGTGCTGAAACAAGTCCTGCTATCCGACTCGGTCAACAGATCGATAGACGGAGGATGGAAACCCTGAGCGCAGTGAGAGAAAGAGCAACTCAAGCAGTGTTTCAAAATACTCAAAAAATAAGTTAGGCATGCAAATGTAGTATTCGAAATAAAAGTGATTATGTGGTTCATGTGACTGCAATCATCACCATAGTTACTAAGCTGATAACTGCCAATGTAAGCACGCAGCTCGTTATATCTCCATATGGTGAGGAACCCCCTTGGGACTGAACACACACTGGGACTTCTAGCATGAGTCAGCCCACAGCTGGTGGAAGTGACCCATCAGATCCAGATGATCAGGGTTGAGTTGGCACCGTGTTCCTCAAGATGATGACGTGGAAGGGAACGTATCTCGCTAGAAGGATTGTACCCAGGTGGCACCCTAGAGGAGATAAGACACAACTCCGACATGAGACCATCCGTTGCCCAGAATTCTAATCCCTGATGACCCGAAGTGTTACTCTGAGGTTTTCCACACCATGATGCCAGAAGAAATGCTGATCTGTCTCTCCACATTGATGGGTTTGGTCCAGTCCTCCTTGGTGCCACCTTTGGCAATGCTAGTCAGTGAGACACAACAACTAAATACCCAGGTCTATGATTCTTTGTAACAAGTACCATTGGTGGTACTTAACTGGCATTTAGAGCTAAGTTTGGCGAGCCCCAACAGCAAAAAAAGATTAGCTGTTCCACTGAGCTTTGCTTTTTATCTAAAGGAATTACATTGGAAAAACTGTCAGAACTGCCAGTCCAAACTGAAGCAGGCAGCAGTGAACCAGGAACATTGCTGGTGGCTAGTAGTGCTAATCCCATCTGGGAATTTAACTATATTCCAAAATGGTGTAAAATCAGTGATGAGCTAATTTCTACATACAAACTATCACAAAAGCAAAGCAGCTTTTAACTGCAGCTGCCACTAAACTGTAGCTACACTAGGGCAGCCATATTAAATCTAGAGGGCAGAAACTTTTGCAACAACCATGTGCTTCAACCAATCATAGAGAGTCACTGGGTAGGAAAGGTTTCAACTTCCTATTAAACTACTGTTTCCAAATGTGTACTGGTTGGGTGATACTTAGAAAAATAAGCTTTACTGAGAAAGATTATCACAAAAGATAACAAGAAGAAAGACATTAGGTGTAGTGGAGAGACTGATATCCTTGTCTTAAAGTCCTCGGATGCCTTTAAGGTAAGGTTACCAGTTGGGCTTCTGCAACGTTTGGTTTGTGTTACATATAGAGCTTTTATATTCAGTGTGTTCAGATTGCAGTGAATTCATTCATTGTTCATAGTTTACCACCTGAACATTGTGAATTTACATAGCTGACCATAAACTTGCTGAAAAATCTAGAATTTTGATCAGTTCATTTAGACTATGTTTTTAAAGATTTTTAAATCTTTTTTTTACCACTGAGTCAGCGCAGATGAGATTTGGTTTGAGTATTTTTTTTATATCTGTTTTCTTTTTCTTTTGCCCTTTTAGCTG
>NW_015114022.1:104629-106389 GCF_001443285.1 Poecilia latipinna | reverse complement strand
GGTTTGGATGCCCCCTCTGGTGCAGCGCCCCTATGCGTTGCATGCGCTGCATACCCACTTTTTGCGCCACTGCCTAAACTGAGCCCCCAGACTGAGTCTGTGTTGAAGTGTCATCGACAATACCAGATGTCCTGCCACCACTTTTCTGAAAAAATATATTTGACAGATCACATCAACCATCAGATGTCTGAGAAAAGAAACCTTTGGCTTAATAAAACTTCAAAAAGCTGCAGAACATTTGCACAATTAATGGGTTCTGTTTAGCAATGGTACAACTCAGACCAACTCTGCCAACAGTTCATTAAAACTCCAAACTAAGCCCATAGAGATGCTGGATGATCATGTGATCAGATTTGGATCATGTAATCAGATTTCTGTATTTTCAGAGAGTTACATTATTAATGCAAACCAGCACAGGGAGAACATGTAAACTCCATGCAGAAAACCCCAGGCTGGGATTTGAGAACCCAGGACCTTCTTGATGCTAGGCAACAGTCCTGCATCTAATTAATATTTCAGTTGCCAATTTATGACTTTAGGTAGAATTTTATTTATTATCCACCCCCCTCACAGTAAGATCATAAAAGAGAGAAATGTTATTTAAATTAATTAATTCTTAACTCATTCACCTCTTTAAACCTTCAAAGGTTGTTGGTCTGGATGTGAATAAACTGGGTTCCACAGCAGCCTTGATCCTGTAGATATGGAGGTTTGCCTCTCTTTTGCATCCTAACTAGTTCTCAGTTCTTCTTTACCTTTTTAAGACTATTTTGTTCTCAGCTGTTCTCAGTGTTTCAATGCTGTTTCATTTGACTCCTCGCTCTACAACTGACACCAGATGAAACAGTTTTCCTTCTCAGTGTCTCACTTTCCCCTCTGGCATAATTGCACTTTGTTCTGTGCTGTTTGACGGAAAATGTCTGCTTAGCTGTGGTGTAAACAGTGATTTCATGTGTAAATGATTAATTAGGGATGTGCCATCGTGTATTCACAGATCAACATGCAAGAATAAGTAAGTCTTGTGTATGCGAATACACTTTCACTATAATTGCAATCTATAAATATGGCTTTATGGAGCTGCTAGGAGAAAAGTATATTGCTGTGAACAAGTAATCTGTTTACAGATTTCTCCTCTTTTTGCTTTTTTTTTAACCTTCAGCATTTCAGATCATCAGCCTAATAACTGGTTGCTGCCTTAGCGGCAACAACTGTCATGTAGAGTTTGCTGGAACTGGTAATGAGTCTGTTATATCTCTGTAACTCCATCCTGTTCAGAGTCAGGCTGCAGCATGTCTGCAGGCTGGATGATGAGTGGATTTCAGGTGGATTTCTTCCAGTCATTCTGAGGTGAACTTGCTGGTGTGCTTTGGATCATTAGGGTTGGGGTTAACCCAAAGTGCCTTTGAGCAACTGGCAGAGTAATATTTTCTAATGAAGCAGAATTGTCTAGCTATGTTTCCGTCTGATTGTCATGCAAATTTTGAGCAAACTTTTAAAATGTTGGCAAAAACGAAAAAAAAAGAAAATGAAAATTAGGTATGTTTCCATCTACTGGATTAAAGCAAATCAACCAGGCTACACAAAAGACAATTTTGTCACATGTTGACATTGTGTTTGACTGTAATAAACAGGAAGTACTGGTTGAAACCTAGGATGGGCCATACATCCCAGAAAAATAAGATGTGAACTTTGACATTTTTGTGCCTCTGGTAAGGCACAGAGCCATCAGAGGATGTCTGAGGATGTTAGGTTTAGGGTTG
>NW_015114022.1:90590-101467 GCF_001443285.1 Poecilia latipinna | reverse complement strand
GGTTGCATCACTCCCATCCCCCGGAGTGCCTCTGACAGTCCTGCCCTCCAAGATGGAGGTTTGGAATTTATCAGAGTTGCATGCCTCTGATAAGGCACAAACCCATCAGTGGGATGGATTCACTAAGTCAGAACTTATTGTTTCTCCATTTCTCCTTTAGCACATTAACTCTTATTCAGAAAAGCCAAAAACCTCCTCAAGTGAGCATTAAAGCTTTTTTGCAAAAATTGAAGAAGTTGTGTCAAATTTAGCTGTTTCCAACAACTCTTTCTCATGCAAAATGCACATAAAAAACACTGATGTGACCTCCTGGATGAGTCTTTGGAGCTCTCTTTATGTTTGTTTTAGAGAAAATTCAGGCTTTCACTCGGGGTTCCTGTAGATCCAAAACCTGATAAATGATTTCCAGAAACATTGTGTAGGTTTCTGTTCTTGAATTTGCTTCAATTTGAACATGACTTGTTGCTTTTTGATATCTTTAAGCCTACTTCATGTTGTCAGACATGCACTATTAAAATCTAATATTGATTTCTCAGATGAAGCGATGAGATGTGGCCAGTGAAAATGAAAAAAGAAATGTAGTCAACAACAATTTACTAGTTCAAATATTTCAAATGTACTTTTTCATATAAGGCCAGGAGCTTCAGATAGTTTTCTCCCTTTAATAAGTTAAATCATTATTGACAATCTGTATTTTTGTCTGATATTAAAATGTGTCTGCTGATCTAAACTAACAGTTCATTTGCATCTGTTTTTTGTTTATTAGCAGTTTTATCCATGGCTGACTGCTCCTTTGGGTTTCGGCCTTTGCAACTTTCCCAAAGTCGAAGACTTGTCACATATGGTGAGCATTTATTGGCTCCTTACTCCTCAGATGCTGAAGCTCCCACCAAGCCGTCTCAGTTGGGTCTGGTAATTTTGGAGGGCAGGTTATGTGAAGCAGCACTCCATCAGTCTGACTGTTGATCAAGAAGCCTGAACAGAGCCTGAAGCTGCATCCTGGCTCATTGCTCTGCTGAGAAACAAATAACAGTCCCAATAAACTCCAACTAAACCTGCTGGGAGGGCATTCTTCTTGAATCATGAATTTAAATAGACTGATTCAGGCTGAAATGAACCTCACATCCTGGCATTTGTTAAGGAGAATAAAGAAACTAGAAGAAAAATTGTTTCAATTTCATTGACTTTACCCAACTAATATGCTAATGGAATTGTAATTTAGTAAAATTAAAATCTACAAATGCAATTACTGGCAAAAACAGTTAAGCACCCAAAACAGATCTTGTTCTTTCTGTTTTGATCCATTACTAAGGGCCCCAGCAGGAAGGACCGGTTTTATTGTGGTTAGCAGACTGGTGCAGCTCCCACGAATCCTGATAATGTGATGGTTTATAAGTGATCTACTCAAGACAGGAGAAAAAACAAAAGCATTACAAGGAAAGAATGCACTGATTCATCACCAAAATATTGTGCTGTTATTATTCAGAGATGCGGATCTTTGCTGTTGTTTGTTCTTCTATTCATGATCTGACCGTTGTTTTGCTCATCCGCTGTGTGTCTAGCACTATCTCCCTGATGGTGCACACAGTAAAGATATGCAATTCTGCAATTTATCGTATTAATCAGGCACAAAGTAAATACAGCGCTAGTATCACCGATATTAATACCAATACAGCTTCTTTTACCTAGACCTTGGTTCTGTATCAGCACATGTTCAAGTATGTATGTGTGAAGCTGCTAATGGAAGACAACCAATCCCACAAATGTTGTTGAGACCACCCTCTCACCCCCAACATTCTGCTGGTATCAACAGAGGGGAACCATGGGGTTTGGCTGCTTCAGGCCTCCTCAAACAGTAAATACAAATTGGGAAAGAATTACAGTACTGTAACTGTGAAACCTTTAAACTTTCAGTTCTAACAAACAAAATAGCCTGGTGATTCCCAGGTAACCTGCTAATAGAGGTCAGAGGTGGAAAATAGGCAGCAATTTGTCAGTGTTACAGCAGCTCTTCCCGTCGCGGCAGCACATGTCAGCAAAATCCACCAAAAAAACAGGAAACGACCTTCCTGTTGGTAAAATTGGCCTGTCATATCTCATCAGCCACTCATCTGCTTGAAAGGCGAGATGGAAGAAATGGAAATGGGTTGAGACAAAGAGCAAGAGATCCACTTTGAAACTGAGGGGGGAATTTGGCGGCAGTGGTGGAGCTAATCAGTTTTACTTAATCGGCGAAGAAGGCAAAGCAGGCGAAGCAACAGAACCGAGAGAAGGCAAGAGAGGAAGACGAGCAACAATATGAAATTAACCCTCCTTTCCGTGTTTCTTAATTCACCAAGCAATGACACATTTATTTATGAGGAGGCAAACTGAGAGGAAGCCTCTGGCAATTTAATCAGAGAACCAGTTCTATAGCTGCATACCAAAGTACCGAGTAGAATTTGTTGTATTTCCACCTCTTTCTTGGTTTTGCATACTGAAGAATATTGTGTTCCTGGCTGATAAATCACACACTACCAAGATCTTCCATTTTTTCTGCTTGCACAGGAATTTCTTCAATAATGTGTGTCTGTCTTTCTTTTAAGGTTAACATTTTCTTGTACTCATGAAATAAACATGCATACACAGTAGCAACTGGATCCATGCTGCGACGGAAGGTACGGTGACTCCAGCTGTAGATGCAAAGCACCCTACTGGTGGCGCTGCAAGGCGAAACCCGGCGTGCTCTCATCGGCGTCTTCCTCATGCCTCCAGGACAACATCCGACATGAATGTAAGAGGGAAGGCGGAGCAGTGGGGAAGCAACGGCCTAAAGGTTAGAGATGTGGATTTCCTCAGAGATCTCTTTGAAAGAGAAGTGGAAAACTAAACATGCTGTTCAATCTTTGAACATCTCTGCAAGACACAACAACAAACCAAGGCTTATGGATGTTTGATGTCACTTTAGAAAAAAAAAAACATTCTCAAATACACTTTTTCTCTTTTTTACTACCTGTGTCTTTTGTCCAAGGACAAACATGGCGACTTCTGCCAGAAAACTTTTGATCAAACTAGAATTTTGCAGCTCAGCTGAGTGTCTAAAACAAGGCACTTTAGGGTAAGGCAATGCATTGTTGATATCTAGAAGTTGCTAAGGACCGGTTGTCTAAGATTTGTGTAAATTGATAAAATAAAAAACAAACAAAAAAAAAGAAATCTCACATACAAAAGTATTCACAGTGTTTGCTCAGTGCTTTGTTTAAGCACCTTTGTCAGATGCTTCACACAGCAAGTCTTCATGCTCAGTTCAGATTTTTTCAGTTCAGAAGTATGATTTTTTTGCACAACTGTTCACACCATTAATTAAAAGCGAATGCAATCAGATTTCCATGTGAACAGTTTATGACTCCAAAGGAACCCACATACTCAGAAGACCAAAGTAGATGTCACACAACAGCGCTCTGTTTGCCTAAGTAATAACAGATGGATCAAGTTTAAAGTTTATTTGGCAATGGGAGCCGACGGCATCATCACGAGATCAGAACCAGACGAAGAAAGTTAAAAAAATAAAGCCCAATAATAGCTGTGGTGTTTAGTGCAGCATTGACTGCAGCTTCTGTATAGAAGTCAGTTTGGAAGTGGAGTGAGAACCAGGACTGGTGGAACTGGGAGGTGATGCACTTCACTGACACTGACTTCCTTTATTTAATTATAATCACATTTTCTGACATACTGAATTTTGGTGTAGTATTCTTTCTCTCTCAGTTACAACTTTCAAACTTACAAAGAAATAAAGGCTCAATATATTTCACTCTCTGTGTAATGGACCTATAGAGTTTATGAGTTTCACTTCCTGACAAAAAAAAAAACTTTTTCTGCAATATTCCAATTTTTGAGACCTGTCCGCAGCTTATATGATTCTTGTTATCTGCAGCTTGTTTTATTTGTCATATTAACATTTCCTGACAATCAGAAGTCTGAATGCGAGCCTCTAGTTTTCCCTGCATCTCCTCCCTCCATGCTGGGTGGATAAACACTGGCCGCTTTACAGGAATGAACCACCCAGATGCACACAGACAGAGCAAAGAGGCTGCAACAGACAGAATGAAGAAATGCTTTGCTCACATTCACATATTTAGAAATCCAATCATTCGCTGAAGCGTTGCTGGCCAGCCATACTGTTCTGGATCCTGTGCATCCAACCAACAGAACGCCTTGTAATAAACCAAAACGAATCGGTTTGCGTTAGTTTTGGAATCAGTCAGCCTCATTTACTCTTGTTATTATGAAGTGGTGTGTTCATATGAGGGTATATTGATCATCTTTATCCTGTCTGTGTTTTGTATTTATAAAATAAAATGTGAACTACTCCAGAGCAGTTCTGCTCAAAGACATTTTAAGAATCAAAGCAAATGGAAGGTGAAAACTTTGCTAAGCTCCAGGAGATGTGAACGTGTGCACGCAGCTTTTTACGACTCTGTGCTAATGTTCCTGCATTATTTATTGGTGCTCATTAAAACCAGTCAATTGAACGTGGCATTGATGTAAAGGCCTTTATTGAACCTGTCACCGTAATGTTCGCCGTGACGTTCTATTGCTGCTGGATTGTTTGGCTCCAGCCTGAGGAATAGAAATGAGTCACTCTGTACCAATCAGGGCTCAGTGTTGCTCCCTGCTGAAGGATTTAGGAACCCCAAAGGCTCTGGAGGAAATTCACACTGGCATGCCGTTCAGACAGAAACCACATCAGGTTTGGGTGGTTTCACCTGAACACAACACCTCAAAGCAGCAGCACACAAGGCTCTTAGTTTAATCCAACATATGAGACAGATGAAGTTCTATGAAGGCAGTTGGGAGAACATAACAGCATGGGGACATGAGTGAGTGGGCGTGTTGATTAAAAGAAGAACTGAACTCTGAGTGTAGGTGGATCAGACAGAAAAGAAGTAACCAGGTGGAGGCTCTTCTCTAGAACAGCTTCTACTTTTATAAAACCCAAACCTTAATGCATCACTCTATGAAAGATTCACCTCAGTTCATTTGATGCTCAACTAGGGGTCACAATAATGGAATAATTTACCCATTCGACCATTTATTTATTTTTATTATTTTTGTGTGTTTATTTGTTTTTAATCTGAAGGTGGTGCATCATTTCGACACCCTGACAACATCTTCATATTTATGCACAGAGCACACACAGAGCTGGAAGATGCTAAGTAGAACCTAAAGAGGGGAGAAGTTACACTGCTTACTGAAATGATGCTAAAAAAATGGAAGCAGTAAAAGTTTATTTAAAATAAAGTTGCAAAATTGTTCTACTGAACTTCTAAAACATTTATGTGTTGGAAAACAAATATGAAACTGCCATGTGAATCTGGATCCATCTTGACCACGCTCTGGGAGAGGATCCAGTGACTGAGTGACTGTCTGGTTGTTTCTTCCTGTTTTCTCATTTTTTCTTTTTTATCAGGTGGCATTGTGGGTTGGCATGTTTTATCCATAGATATTTGGGACGATTTGTCCACAAATACTTGACAGCCCATCTTAGAATAACTACAATTGTCTATTTTAATAGTTTAAACACCAATATACGGTGTTTAAACTTACAGAGACTTACAGAGAAAGTCATCTTATTGCTACCACAAAAGAATATCTTCATTCTCCTTATCCCTGCTCTCAGGGGTTCAACCAATCAGGGCTAATGAGAACAAACGGCTTTCCTGGATTGGCTGCTTTGCAAACACCGGCCAATAGAGTATCCAGTGCTGGGCTAGGTTTTTTAGCTTTCCATGCTGACATTTTAGATACGGTCTTTGACAAATTCTGGATAGTAGGCGGAGGTCCAACTGTGCTGCCATTGGTGGGCTTCACCTTTAGCTGTCCCACCTGTTCCTCAGGTTTCATCCTGTTAAGGGTTAATCGTAGTACAGCGACGTACCAGAAACACCCAGCATTTTCTCCTCTGCAATCATACAGGCTTCACTCTAACACATTCAGATAAAACCACAACCCAAAATAATAAAAAAGAAACAAATATTTACATTGCAGTGAAAAACAGCTGTTTTGCATAATAAGCTTTCCAAGCACATGAAAAAGGTATCACAAGCAACAAAAATCAAAGCAATCTCTGTGACCTTCAATTTCTTTCTCTGCTTCACCAAGACACCAAATGCTCACATTATTACATTTTTCAAAATAATAAAAACAAAGAGTGGGTTGCTCCATGAAGGAACTTATTTTCGACAAGCATATGAAGTGTGTGGGTTATACAAAGGAAGCTTAAGAACTAAAAAACTCAAGATATTCAGCTTAACAAACGCAAATCTGCCTTGGTAGTAAAAGCTACAGTTACTCTTATATGCAGTTTGATGTGTTTGTTTTTGTTGTTTCCGTTTTATTCAATGCTTTAGCTTTAGGGAATCAAACCCTGTTTCCTGATGAGCAACAAACTTTGTGTTGTGCTTTGAATAACAGTAATGATCTTTCTGGAAGAGTCTTTACTCAGTTTGTTTATGGCTTCAAGTTACCAAGTTGGTAAAATTTAGTTTTTTCTGGGGGGGGTTTTCAGAAGTTGCAATTCCATCATGTCTTTTTTTAGTCAAACTGGCCCAGCACTTCACCATTTTCACATTGATAATCACTATCAGGAGGAATAGCCTCCGGCTTAAGGGAAATTGCTTGCCAGGTAGAATTAAAGCTACAAACAAGCCATAAAGCACCTGTAAAGTGACACAAATAATTACCAGGTTCTCTGGCCATTTGTAATTGATTGGCTTTTCTTCAATTGTAATGCAACATCCCTATTTTCAAATGTGGTTTTGCTCCGTAAAATATGTCTGCTATGTTTTGTCTGCAGGGTATTTTGTGGGTCTGAGATATTGCATCTGCAGCCTATAACATCCCTTTGGAAGTTTCAGTCTGCATTTAGTGCGGGAAAGTCTTAGTCAAATAGTTTCATTTTAGTAAAATAGAAAAACCTGAGAGGAAAAATGAGGCCACTTTCCAATCCGATTCCGGCCTACAGAACACAGCATTATTCAGTGAAGGTAGTGATTAATGACGTGACGTCAAACAAATTAAACATAAAGATATTTTCAATTATTCAAGAGCGGTTGTTCAAATTTATTTTGTTTTGTTTGCTAACCCTTGTAATGTAACGTCTTAAGTTTTCCCTCAACTATAAACCTCTCAATAACCTGATGGAGCAACATTAACATAAGCATCTACACACAGTTATGCAGCGAACCCCTCCTATTTAGTTCAGTAACCACAATTTTTTCTATGGAACATAATTTCAAATTATTTGTGAAAAATATACCTACTTGTGGGCTTTTTTGAAGGCATTCACAACAAAATGCAGCTTCTGAAGCTACCATACCTTGGCACAATGGTACTTGGCAAGCTATTGGTTGGTATTTGCAAAGTAACTAATTAAGGAGTAGCATTTATTTTACTTGGCACTGACTAGTTGTACCCCCAAATACAGAGATAAAAAGACTGTGGATGCTAGCTTCTGTGGTAGTGCTAGGACGGTTTCCACTATAAATACATATTAAAGTAAATTTGGTGCTTGAACTGTTAAAATAGGCAGTTACCTGGGTTATAGTGTTATAAGTACTTGTGGATTTACTGGCAGTCTGCTGTACCGTTATGATTTTAGAGTCAATTCCAAAATCAGTATTCAATATTTTCAATATTTCACCCTTATCCTTTCACCCCATAGTGGTTGAAATCGGTGCTGGTGCCTCCAATGGTCAACAGGCGAGAGGTGAGGTCACCTGGACAGGTCACCAGTCTATCGCAGATCACAGAAAATTACACTGCATGATTTTTACATAATTAACATTTTATTGCATGAAATAATTATTTCATCTCCTACCTGCCAGAAACAATTCTGACTCTCACTGACCTGGTGACTTTCCAGATTTTTTTGTCTGGATTTTATTTTCTTAGATTTTCTTTTCTCTGAGTTCAGCAGTGTATTAAATACTTCTTTTCCCCTGTGTTTTTCTTATTTGGAATACAGTATGACATGAAGCTAAACTGGTACACCACTATAGCTCAAGTATGTCTGTGTGGAGAAATACAGGGCAGTGAGGCAGAAAATGGCTGTAATAACAGGCAGTTACAACAGAGTTCCTACAGGCAAAACAGAGCTGCTGGGCTGATTCAAGATGGAACAAACTGAGACTGATTAACATGATCAGAAAAGCTGTCATCACGTTCATACATCATTAAGTCCATATATCCGACATGAGGTGTGTTTAATGTAGAGACCTTTGTAATCATTACAATATCGTCACAGTGTGTTTGTCATTCATGCTCAATTGTTGTGAGTCAGAGGTAAGCCAAATAAAAACCCAACATATTCCTCAAACTATTAAAGAAAAAATAATTAGATGTACATTGTTTCAGTCTTTTCTGTTATTTCCAACATGCTGAAGCAGATGCTGGTGCTAACAAAGGCTGCTAATGCAGGACAAGACAGACGATGAGATGAAACAGCAGAGCAGCAGATATGGAAGGAAACGGAGAGATGAAGAGGAAGAGTGTTACACGGATGAGGTGACAGAGTGGCAGGTGAAAGGAGAGTGTGTGAGCCATCACAAGTTACCTCCAGTCAGCCTCTCCACATGCTCTGTAGAACACTACTACACACACAGGAACATCAGCGTTAAACGCACAAATTAGAATGAGAATTCATGTTTCCAACAGAAACCACTTAGCCTCGATCGAAGGAAGTCCTCATCTCCTCCTATAAGTCAGTGTAATCATCTCATTCCAGGGGTGTTCGATCACTTCCTTAGTGGGTTATTTATGTTCTATTGACCTTGCCTTATGCAGTTTATCTTTGTGCTGCCTCTTGCCTGGAATGTTAGCTGGAGATAGGCACCAGCAACCCTCCTGACCCTCTAAGGGACAAGGGTGTATAGAAAATGGATGGATGGATGGATGGATGGATGGATGGATGGATGGATGGATGGATGGATGGATGGATGGATGGATGGGGTAAGTTCCTAGTTCATGCCAGCGTTCTATGTCTTGGGAGGACAGAGAAATTTCTGTTTCTTAGATTCTTATTAGGCTTTTTCTCTTCTGGTTTCCAGATCCTTGAGTATTGGTTCAGCTCCCGGAGTTCCTCAGATTAGTTATTGTGGTTCTTATGTCACCCTAAGCTCCTGGCTTGTCATTGTTCTTTGCTGGATCAATGCAAATGCTTAAATCCTTTCATTTGTCCGCAATTCTATTTCTGCTGATTATCCCTTTACGCTACTATCACCTTTCAATGGTGAAAGCAGATGGACATTTGTTACAGTAAGGGCCCTTTCTCCACTTTATTTTGTATAAAATCCTTTTTTTAAGTCCATATTTTCTTTTCTCCCTATTGTGTGGGCTATGTAAGCAGCTCAGGGGAAAAATGCAACATACTTTTGTTGCAATTATTGTCTTAGTCATACAGCACAAAGGAGCAATGACAGAAAAACATTCACTTTTACAAATGTCTTGGTAAAATTTTTATGCATGGTTTGCAAATTCAGACTGCAGTTTTCACTGGTTCTTCGTCACTAATGGAAGTTCTTTTAACTCCAAGAGGCAAGGTCTGTCTCCACCCATCACACCTTAAATATGGCTGCCTTCTATGGTTTACATGGAGGGAATTTAATATATCAGCATCAAGCTCCTGATGTTTTCATTACGATTTTGCAATATAAAATCTCTTTAGGAAAAGAAAAAATCCATAGAGTTGGGGAGGCGACAACTAATCTGCATCAGAGCCACTTCAAAGTGCAACATGTAGATTTTTCAAATAATTCACTAAAAATGGAAAATACTGTCCTTAAGCAGCTAAATATACACAAAATTTATATTGCGTAAAACCCTGCAACGGACTGGTGACCTGTCCATGGTGACCCCACCTCTTGCCCTTTGACCTTTGGAGATAGGCACCTAAACCTCTCGCGAACCCACTAGGGATGTATTTCTTGTAACATAGGTTGTGTGATAGCGGATGGATGGATGTTGTGTAAGCAATAACCACTGCTGCCACCAACTGTTTTGTAGGGGAACTTATTGTTCCATAAGGCAGTGTTTTTCAACCACTGTTCCGCGGCACACTAGTGTGCCGTGAGTGATCGTCAGGTGTGGCGTGGAAATTATTTAATTTCACCCATGGTACCGTATTTTCCGGACTATAAGCTGCTACTTTTTTCCTAAACTTTGAACCATTGTAGCACGGTGCGGCTTTTCTGTGTATTTTTCTTCAACCACCAGGGGGCTCTCTAGCAGGGAGTGAATCATTAGTAGTCAAAATTGTAAATCGAAGAAGAACGCGTTAATTTTCATTTAGAACAACCACATGCTAGCAGCAGACACGACGGAGAAATGTTTTCAAACTCGTATGATGCAGCTTTTAAGTTGAGGGCTGTCGAGCTGCCACTACAGGAGGGAAATAAAGCCGCTGTACTTCAGCTCGGCGTGAACGAAACCATGGTTAGTCATTGTCTCTCTTCAATTTCTGCCAGAAAATCAGCTAAAGTTTAATAGAACTTCTTTAAATTTAAGACCACATTGTTGTGGCTGTTCAGGTGTATTTTTGAAGTGGACATGTTACGTGCAATTTGAAATAAGAAATGTAAAATGTGATAATAAAAAAAAAACATTTTTGTGTTTATTTGATTCCTATTCAAGACACTTTGATAAAATTGACTATATATATATAATATAGGCGACTACAGAGTATCTTTGTTTACATTTTTGGTTGGTGGTGTGCCTCGAGATTTTTTCAATTAAAACAGTGTACCTTGGCTCAAAAAAGGTTGAAAAACACTGTATTAGAAGACACAGAGTTCCTCAAAGTGCCATTCTGGGTTCTATCTTTTATTTTCTTACCTGTTTTT
>NW_015114022.1:83804-87448 GCF_001443285.1 Poecilia latipinna | reverse complement strand
TATATATATATATATAGGCGACTACAGAGTATCTTTGTTTACATTTTTGATTGGTGGTGTGCCTCGAGATTTTTTCAGTTAAAACAGTGTACCTTGGCTCAAAAAAGGTTGAAAAACACTGCCATAAGGTGCTCTGTTGACAGTTAACTCTTCATAAGAACAACCAATCACATGGCTGCAAGGGCATCCAATGAGATGCCAACTCCTGTCTCCGCCCTCTGGCTCCACCCCTGTTTAAGCAAATGGAACTATGATGGAAACAAAGAAGTAAAGACATGCAGTGACCAGTAGTAAGTGGGCTTCAGTGCTACATGATGGGTTGCCTTAGTTAGTTTCACTTGGTGGAATCAAACTAGAATGTTATTCATCTCTGCTGCTCCCTACAGCAACAACAGAACATAATGAGGCGCAGAGGATTAACTTCAAGGACAAACCTCTTAGAAACACACACTGCTCACTTCAGGAGCAAATTATAGGAGGAAAAAATAAACAAATTTAATGTACAGACGGCCCTGCGACAGACTGGCTACCTGTCCAGTGTGTACCCCGCCTCTCGCCCGGAACGTTAGCTGGAGATAGGCGCCAGCCCCCCTCCCGACCCCACTGAGGGACAAGGGTGTTCAGAAAATGGATGGATGGATGGATGTACAGACGTATTTATATGTGAGCTGCATAGCAATGTGGTTCTATTGTTGGGCTTGGCTAACAATATGAAGGTGAATCTATATGCACATATTATCTTAGCTTTATCTTGTTTGTGTGTTTGCTCTGAAAACGTTACAGCAGGATCCCAGCTGCTGCTGCAGTTTTACTGGCTCACATTAAACAAGATGCAGCTGATAAAAACTGTGTTTTTATTGGTGCAGCACCAGGAATCAACAGAGGAGGAAGATAAGACCAAATAATCACAGTTTACTATGACAGCTAATTAGCCTGATAAAAAACAAGGATCTGTAACAACACATGCATTTAAAGTGCCTTGAACACACCTGGAATTTTTACACATTTGGTCAAAACCGCAATGTATTTTACATTAAATATGATGTGATTTATGCCATTTTCTAACATGGATATATTATATAAAATATTTAAAATCTTTTCTTCATTCATATTCAGTCAATACCCTGTAAAGTGCAACTAAAGCCAGGGGCAAGCTGTTTGTGTGCAGATTAGGTGACTTAATTGGGGGTATCAAATTATGGTGGGCTGAATACAATGCCACACTTTTCAGATTTAAATTTTTAAAAGACATTGAAAATTGTTTTAGATTTTCTTTCCACTTCAGAGGCACGCTGTCCTTGTGTTGGTCAATAAAATGGAGGTTTGTGGTGGAAACATGCAAAAAATGTTGAAAGATTCCCTCTTGTTTTTGCGATGCTGTGTAAAGAGCAAAGTGTAAAAAACTAAATCTTGTTTTAGGTCAGAAACAGAAGAGATTTTACATAACACTAATGAAAGCAGAAGGTGAAGGTCAACATTTTGTTGCCGGCTTTGGAGTTATTTTCTTCACAGAAAACTGGAATCTTCTGTTCTGCTCCAGAAAACTCCAATGTTTTGACATCTGTGACTTCATTAAGCGTCAACGATTTACATAAAAAATTGCATTTGTTTTGTTGGGAGCGTGTTCTTCACACTCAGTAAACCTCACATTAATTCACTGTGTTTGGGTGAGTAATACACATATTAAAACATAACTCTGCTGGGAGAACGTAAGCGCTCCTGATCCTAAAAATATACTTTAAAGACGGGATCTGCAGATTCAAATTACCCATCAGCCACTGGTTTGGTAAATTCCCAGATAGGGCTCTCTTGAACTCGTTTGGAAAAAAAAAAAAAAAAACGTTTGTGTCTGTCCACATTTCTGTTTTTACTGCAAATGCTGCTCCACATATTTAAAATGCCTTTTGTTTTTGTCAAACTGAAGGATAATCCTAACTTGTAGCTGAACTCTCTATTTTAATAGTCATCTTACAAACAACTGAGCCATTGAGCAATAGACAGAAGCATTAGACTGAAGAGATTTAGTGTTAAATGACGAATATTAAGCAGGTGTTTGATCAAAGATTGAAAATGTGAATTTGAAAAGTTTTTAAACTGAGTTTTGGGACAGATTCAATAATGCCTTCAACTCTGACGAATTGTTTGAGGCTTTTATTCTAATTTAAAGCCTAACCAGTTCAAAGTAAAAATACCATTTCATTTATTTATGTTAGCATCAGTATATTCATTTATCACACATCTAATTAGCATGGTAATACCAACCCCACTGCCATAGTCCTGCTAAGAAAAGCCAGAGTTGTAAATAAAATAAAATAGAAGAGTTCAGGGGACAAAGGAATCCAGAGCAACCTAGCCCAAAATGTAAAATTAAAACACAATTTAAAAGAAAACATTATACTAGCAGAGGAACAAACAGGAGTGAAGCCATCTTTGCTACTTCAGGATCTGCCCAAACTCAGGAAGACGATGGAACCATGCAGTCTGCTGTCTGTCACCTCAAAGTCATGACCCGTGGATTTGGTTTTCCAGTAGGACACTGATCCAAAACATACCAGCAATACCCCCCATTTCATTGATATTAATAATGTTAGTTTTATGTGGAAAATATGCCATATGTCCAAAATTAAATCCAAAGCTCTGTAAGCAAAATGTACCAAAAAGCAAAAGACAAATGTGTTGCCCAATTTAAATAAAATAAAAGAATGATTTCTTTCATGTGTTCCCAGCCCAGTGTGGAATTTTCAATCTTACCATAAAATGCTTGGAAACAATAGAAAGAAACATTAATCAATACAAACAAAACAGATGGAATGTTTTAGTTGTCATGAACCTTGCTTCAAAAAAAATTGTGTTCAAGGCTCAGAAATAAACTTTAATCACATGCTGGAGTAGAAAATGTTTAAATAGAGCCCTCTTAATGCAAATCTCTCATCCATATATATTCAGGTTGCTATTAAATCACTAAAAAGTGGGAAAACATCTGGTCCTGATGGATACACTGGGGGATTCTATAAAGAATTTAGTGACCTCTTATCACCGTATTTATTAAAAATGCACACCCAAGCAAACTCAGATAATATCTTACCACCTACTATGAGAGAAACCACTATAATACTAATACATTTCATTGTTAACCTATGATCAAAAGATCCATCCACCCATTTTCTAACACCCTTATTCCTTAGTGAGGTCAGGAAGGCTGCTGGTGCCTATCTCCAGCCAACGTTCCGGGCGAGAGGCGGGGTACAGCCTGGACAGGTCGCCAGTCCATCGCAGGGCAACAGAGACAGACAGGACAAACAACCATGCACACACACACTCACACCTAGGGACAATTTAGAGAGGCCAGTTAACCTGACAGTCATGTTTTTGGACTGTGGGAGGAAGCCGGAGTACCCGGAGAGAACCCACCATACACAGGGAGAACATGCAAATTCCATGCAGAAAGACCCCGGGCCGGGAATTGAAAGTGATCAAACGATACTTGCCAAAATTCTACCTAATAGGTTGACTTTATTAATGGCAAAATTAATTCATCCCGATCAGACGAGTTTTATACCAAACAGACATTCTTTCTTTAATTTGCAGCTTCTTTATAATGTGATCTACTCTCAGAGGCAGGAAACTTCTGATTTAGCTGTCCT
>NW_015114022.1:70350-80479 GCF_001443285.1 Poecilia latipinna | reverse complement strand
AGCCTTTTAAGCTCCAACTCACTGAGGAATTATACAAAACAGTGACCTGACTGTAGAAAACAGGTTCCCAAGAACAAAAGAGGAGCATTTTTCAAGCAAAAATAAGAAGGGGACACAAAAGAGTCTAAGCTTTCAGCAGATAAATGTCAGATTGGATGTTAAAGCTCTAAATGTGTTAGTAACACTTAATTACAGCAGAACAAGGAGGATCCATCTCTCAGTGCTGCTTTGCAGAGCTGTCTCTGCACACAGCCTGCTGCCATGTAATTGAGGCCATCATCTTGTGGTCGCTCGGCAAATGGCTACTTGAAAAACTCCCTCTCACTTCCAGGCTGTCTGTCACCTCCAGCATGGCCTCCTGCTTCTTGTCTTCATTCCCTTTTAATCACTGACTTCATTTCAGAGAGGAGAGCTGACATTAGGGGAACTTTCCATTGCCATTCTGAGGCTCTCATCAACTGGCATTGTAATGGATGCCATTCAGATGACTGGAGGACAGGCTGAATGGCTCGGCTGAAAAGGACAGTAGTTTTGGACCTGAATCCGGATCATTTAGCTTACCCTTAACTCTGTTGGCTGCAGTTGTGCAATATTTAAAGATACAGATTTTCCATCTTTTTTGGAATTTTAACATGAGTGTGCATAATCCAATTATAGGGACATTTGTAGATGTAGTTTTGAGTCGACAGGAGGAAGTGTGAGCAGGGAGGAAAGATGTTGATACTTTTTGAGATTTTAAGTTCTGCTAACTTTAACGCGTGGAATTAATCTGAAACTTTTTATGTATTGATATTACCTGCAGATTAACCTGTTGTGACCTAAAGCCTCTTTCCTGTAAAGAGTTACGGAGTTCATAGCAGCAGGTTATGGGTTGGACACGAGAGACAAGTTTTCCGTGACAGCAGACAACAAAGCAATTAAAGTTGAACATTTTTCAACTTTCTTGTGTTGCGTCATCAGCCCAAGTGTACAAGTTGGAAATTTCACCTGCACTAATCCCGACTGTCACTAGGCTGGTGACAATCAGGATTGTTTCCTTGGTCCAATGACAGCACTAACATATGAATAATAGTGGTAGAAGTTTGTCCTGTAATTGGTGGGTTGCTGGTTCGATCCCTGCTGGCTCGTTGTATCTTTGGGCAAGACACTTCCCCATCCTTACCTGCTGCTGCTTGCCTGTGAAAAGTCACTTTGCATTTTACCTGATTTTTGCGTCATTCCATATGACAGACTCACAATTTCTGCACAGAAGAGGCAGGAGGTGGCTCACATATTAAAAATAAATAAGACAAACAACAGATTTTATGAGTGCTGCTCTGATGTGTGCTTCATGCTAATCATAAGAACATGCTTGCCAGATTTGATCTTCAAAGTAAAGCTCTAGCCACAAACAGTATTTACAAATATTACAGCATCATTGATGGTCATAATTTATTTGGCTGTGATTGGTCAGCAACCTCTAAACCGACTTGTAGCATCTCCATAGACAGTCACTCAGGGCCATAAACTGTTCACTCCGATGGCAGTCCCTTGGAGACAGCACCAATCCTTCCTGCCTTAAGTCTTTTCAGTCTGCATTTCGAATAGATGTCATGAATAAACATACTATTTACAATAACTATGACATACAGCAAATTATATTGGACGTAAATCCAGTGATTTTGTGACAACTATATGTGCAGCTTCATCTCCCCTCCTAAGGACCAGATTCCTTGTGAATATTTTAAACCGAGCATGGCCATGTTTCCTCAGTGACTGCTTAATCTGAAATCTCTAAGTTTGAGATGACTTCAAAGCCTCCCCCCTGCTGTTTCATGACATTTGTGATGATGAGGCGAGGTCAGATGGAGTGACCGGAAAAAAAGAGAGCAATCATTCTTGGTCTCGCCATTGCTATAGTCTAATTAACATTTTAATTAACACAAAATATTGTTAACTCGGGGGCATCCTCAGAGCCATGTCTGGGACAGACTCATTACACCAAGTGTTAGCCTCTCTGCTGCTGCCCTGTGATTTCCTACCTGGGAAAATGTCATCTACAGCATGAATAAAGGTATTTTGATGGACCTGATTCCCTGGTGTATAACGTTTTAAACCTGTCAAAAATTTACTGCCCAGGAAATAAAATTATGATGATGCAAGGCTCAAGCCACATTTCTGGAGAACATTAAAAACTTTAGGGCCAAGGACAACCGTTTTAAGATCTTAGGTTCATTCTTGATGGAGAATGTGTTTCTGAACTTAGATTATTCAAAGAGTGGATCTGAGATTCATGCCTTTTACTCTGTCCTTGACTGTAAATCTGAAGTTTTACAATAGTAAAAATAGGATTCACATTATGTGAATGTGAAAAGCATGCTAGTTTTAGTTTGTTTTTTTTTGTTCCTTTTTATTATTTTGGTGGGGAACTTTCACAACACAGGTTCGTTCAGAAAGGCACCAGTATGAGAGACAGCAGTCATGGGAAAAAGAAAGGTACAATAGCTGTAAATTGTACTCCCAGAAAAATTGACAGGAAGTAGACTTTATCAATCAGTGGCTTGTAAAGTCTTGTTGAGCACCTATAACTTGAAGCAGCTGTCTTTTTCTTTTTTTATTGTAAAGACATTTTTGCCAATGCTACATCATCGCTTCATTGTATTCATTGTGGCTTTCTCTTTCTGCACATCTGTCTTAAAGTTTCAGTAAAATATTTCAATCTTCAACAGGGCAATGGAAACATCTGGTTTCATTTGTTTTCTACCAATCAGCTTATCCTGTAATTGTTCTGTTTGGCCCAAGCTTCAACTGTCAGACATATGACCTCATGTTTACTTCCACATACAGAGCAGTTCGAGTCACTGCAAAGTGCCCTTGCCTGTCCATCACCATACATTGCAGTTGGCATTGTGTGTTTATGCTGGGGTTTTTTTTCTTTAGCCAAATATTATGCTTTGGCTTTTGGCGCAGGGTTATAATAGTTTTGGGTTTTTCATTATTGTTTAGTTTTATTTCGTTGTGACCTGTTGTTAGTCTAATTCAGATCGTTTTAATTCGATTTTAGAGTGTGTTTGATGGTTCTTATTAGTTATATACCGTATTTTTCAGACTATAAGCCGCTACTTTTTTCTCACGCTTAGAACCATGCGGCTTATAACCCGGTGAGGCTTTTCTGTGGATTTTTCTTCAACCACCAGGGGGCTCTTTAGCAGGAAGCAAATCATTGGAAGTCAAAATTGAAAATCAAAGAAGAAAACGCTAATTTTCAATTAGAACAAGCACATGCTAGCAGCAGGCATGGTGGAGAAATTTCTTCAATCTCATTCTCCCTCATCATGGAAACAACATAAAGAAGTTCATATGATGCAGCTTTTAAGTTGAGGGCTATCGATCTGACAGTACAGGAGGGAAATAGAGCTGCTGCACATAAGCTCGGCGTGAACAAGTCCATGTTTCGTCGTTGGAGATGGAGGGCTGAGTCCTTCATAGCAGATTTATTAAGGACACAGCCCTCTGCTGCGTCCTTGTGAAAAACTAAGCGTTGCGGAGATACCAGCAGCTTTTAGCCCGGTGTGTATATATGTTTCCATTTTTTTATTTATTTTTTTTAACTTTGTAGATGCGGCTTATAGTAAGGTGTGCTTTATAGTCCGGAAAATATGGTAAGTTAAATATTTTTTAGTTTTAATTCAGTTTTTATTAGTTATAGTAGTAGTTTTAGTTTTTTCATACTTATACATATAGACATAAGTTTGTATGTCTTTTGTATGTCTATATGTATAATTCAAAAAGGTCAAAGTATTTTATTGTGATTACACACACATTGATGTGTAATCACAATAAAATATTCAACAGATTTCCTTATCAAAAAATCTTTTCAGTCATTACTGAATAACCAATTGACTCTAGTGTTTCCACTCAACTTTTGCTGTCGCCATTTTGCAGACTAGCATAGCATAGCCTGTAGGAGGAGCATGGAGTGCTGTAATAAAATTTGATTGATTGAAATTTAATTGATTGATAAAAACAAAGGGTAGAGGGCTTCTCGTTTACCAACTACAGGATCGGTTAGTGGCTTCGAATCAGACACAGCCACTGCTCTGTGTGTAGCACTCCTAATTTTGACCTGTACCATCAATGACATCACAGGGATTCTCCTCCTTCCTGGTGCTGTACCTCAGGGTTAATTCCATGCATTCTGGGATTCTGAGTTTTTACCTGGGTCTTTAGTTCTCTGTACTTTTTGTTCCTCCGATGGTTGGTCTAAGATGGATAGCTACTGAGACTTTCTTTTCTTCATGTATAATGATGAATCTGTCAGATAAACAGTGGAAAAGTAATTCAAACCAAATAGAAATCTTCCTAAAACCAGACCAAAACAGTTTTGGTTCTTTAAAACTGTTAGCGTAAAAACATGAAACAGCCTGACAAAGTTACCTTAACATTAAGCGACCTTTGACATCATACCTTGAAAACCATTTCAGCATTTCAAAGTGACCGCTAAGTTGCTTCTTCATCCCATTTCATACGCAATGTACTCAGCCCTCTGAAGCGTATAATGATTAATTAATAAATTGATATTTTTAATCATTAAATGTCTAACATTAGTTGTAGTCATAATAACTTTGCGCAGAGTGAACCTATAAATATAAAACTCATTTTCTCTCCAGGCATCTCCACGCTGTACTGCTGTGGGTTATTGTGGCTTTGAGAAATAAGCTTCTGAACTGAACACCCCATGAACATTTGTTTTGTCTACAAACTACGGCCTAACCAATGATTAAACTATTAATTTTTAATTAATCATTCTGCACAGCCTTACAGAAGGATTATCCATCCACACACACCTGCTCATATGTACGACCCCAGACAGGTTGATAGTCTGCCACTAGATGTGGGTTAACACATCTAGACAAACAATAACACTAACATCTACTCCTACGGTCGCTTTCAGAAGGACCCAGCATGTCTTAGGGGGATAAAACAACACAGATGCAGGAGATGTATAATTACTCACCGGAGATCACTTTCACTTTGTTCTGATAATTACACAAAAGTTAGTTATATAGTTAGCTACTTTTTCATTTACAGGCAATATTATGCATGCAATGTCATGTTTGAGGGTATTTTTCAGACCTGCAAAATGGACAGAGGGACACAGGAGATGAAAGTAGGAAGATTTATTTACAATATTTAAATTCAATAAGTTGAATGTCGTTTTCAGGGCTGGAGGAGTTTGCGACTGGAAGGAGAGAGCAATGATAAGCGAGCAGCATGGTCTAAGACAGGGGTCTGCAACACGTGGCTCCAGAGCCGCATGCGGCTCTTTAGTGCTGCCCTAGTGGCTCCTTGGAGCTTTTACAAAAATGTTTGAAAATGGAAAAAGATGATGGTGAGGAATATATTTTTTGTTTTATTATGATTTCTGTGGGAGGACAAACATGACACAATCATTCTTAACGTTTTCTAATGCTATAAAAATGTGTAGAATAAATATAAAATTTCAACATTTCTGACACAAAGATTTGCGTCATAGGCTGCGACACCTTTCTTTCAGCCGGGCGGGGTGCGAGGCAGGGGGCTGTTGTAAACAAACCGACGGGTGTGTGGTGGGCCATGGATAGCAAAGGGGAAAAGAGGAAAATAGCCGAGGAGAGATTGTGCAATTCTTGAAGAATTGTAGAACTGAATCATTTGCATTCATTGCCATTGTGTTAGGATTACCTGAATGTTTGCTCTGTATGGAGAAGTTGTCAAATAACAAAAAGAGTACCGTACTTTCCGGACAATAGAACGCACCTTACTGTAAGCCGCACCTACAAATAAAAAAAATAAAAATAAAAAATGGAAATGTACATATATAAGCTGCACGGTTCAAAGCGTGGGGAAAAGTAGCAGCTTATAGTCCGAAAAATACGGAAAGACATTTCTAGGGAAGGCGCTACATTAGCTGCCGCATCATGATTAAAGTTACGTTTTACATGCCCGATGTTGAGAAGCTGTCCAGTGATGTCCGTAAACAGAAGTCAAATTAAACGGGTAAGAATACAATCCTTCCATATGCACATATATTTAGTAGCAAAGTGGTTGTTTTTATAAATTGATTAGTGATTTTTGTCTGTATACATGTAGAATGACACTTTGCAATATTATTGTTCTTGGGTTCTTGGGTCCTTTAGCTCCCGCCACGAGAATTTAGCTGACCTTAATATTTCCTGTTTTATTTTGGTCATTATTGTTACATTTAGTAGCAATGTGTGTGATAGGCGTGTCTATCGGACATTTATAGAAATACGGAACAAATCGCGTCAAGTATCGGTTCAATACGGGACGCAACATTTAACAGCCAAATACGGGACAATTCTGTATTTTAAGGGACGGGTGGCAACCCTATGTAATAGTGTGAATTGTTCATATAGAAAAGTCTATCTTTGTATTCTGTTGACTTTCTACCCTCTTGTGGCCGGATTTGAACTTGGTTTTGTTTTTTTGTCAAAAAGCTAATCAAGCAGGGTCACCTACAGCATGGCAGAGACGCTGCTATCAGCATTTTTCAGCCTTGGAGCATCTTTGTCCATAAGTTAGCTAATGTTTAGTTGTCAGAACATTATTTTGATGGCAAATAATTAAGCTTGTTATGTCTGCTATCAATAATGTTTCTGTGGTGGCTGTAACCTAGCTAATGTGTTTCTAGCCTTAACAGCTATCCATGCAAGCTAATGCTAGTAAAATACAGTTTGCCAATAAGCTTCTGTAGGTGTCTTTATGAGCAGAAATTGGTTAAAACCGCAATATGCTTTGTCGGCCAGGCTCACACATTTTTCTTCAATTCCTGTGTTTATTTTAAAGAATAAATATGCATGTAAGGTGTGCAAAATGTTGATGCATATCTTGCTTTGTTGTTTACTTTTCAGTTTTACGTAAAACATGAAAATGTTTTCAATGTCATAAGTCTTTTTTGTCAGCTATCTGTTTAGCATGTTTCAGCACACCTGTGCGAGGACAGAATAGTAGTTTTAAACATAAGAAGTGTGAATGGTTATGTAGTGCATTTGTTCCGCAAGTCAAACTGGGACACAGTACATTAAAGCGAAGGTAATGTAAACTATTTCAGCTCACATTTTACTGAACCTGTTAGTCCCCTCCCTCCCCCGCCTCCAGACACACTTCCAGGCTTGACTCAGACATCTGCTGAATTTCCCTTCTGATTGTAAGGAAGTAAAACATCGAGTCACACTTAAACATTAAACCTGTCTTTTTCTGAGAGAAAGACAAGCTGTTAAATATAGAACAAATCAATAAATCATATTCTTCAGTTGACCATTTCACTGCAGCTTAACACACATGGGAAAATTTATTGTCACCACTGGCCAAGCCGTGGAAAAAATCCCAAAATAAATGAATCCTTTATTAATTTTGCACTTTAATTTGGTGTATATTTATTTATTCAGTCAGAAAAAAAAGCTTCACACCATATGAACCTTTTAAAAGAAACATAGGCATTTATTGAATATGTTTTCCATGTTTTTTAGATTGCTCAGAGCCTCTAGGAATTTCTAATTATGGTCAGTTCAATTCTAAATTATAATCAAACACATTTACTTGCTCCAATTAGACCACTACAGATATTTTGTATCTGACTTTAATGCAGCAGGACTTCCCTCTGAAACTGCGTGAACAAGAGGCACTTTTGTTTGCATTTTTGTATCAGCAGTGGAAACATACAGTACTTCTGAGACCACTCACCAGTTTATGAACAAATCTTAAATGGGAGCTGCTGCAGCAGTTTGGTTAATTACATTCAGCTCTTGAGAACAGTAAGCATTTTCCCACCAATGTAGGAAGAGGTTTAAAAAGTAAAGAAAAATAACTTGCTGTTTCAGTGACAAATGGGAGAAGTGACGGTGCTAAGTACAAGGATAGGGAAAATTGTAATTAATGCTGGATTGGTTAATGTGAAAAAATGTGATTTGTTTCAATCTTCCAGACATTTAGGCTTTGCAACAGTAGTTTGAGAAGTACCTGAGAAACTTCTCAGCCTACCTACCTGTTAAGTGACCAATTTATGGAAGAGATATACAGTAGTTTCCATATCTGACAGAAAACATAAGGACAGTTATGCTTGTTTAGTTTTTCTTGTAATAATTCTTCTTGGTAATAAATTGTGTTACACTGTTGAAACAATGGGCCAACTCATCCCCTGTGCAACATACTTATTTTTGCAGAAACAGCAGGAACACAGAAATAGCAGGTTACAGAACCAACATGGTGCGTCTGCACACTGCTTCTTCATATACTAACTTCTGCTGTTTTACATTAACATAATATTTTACACTTGTGCTGTAAAATCCTTTTCTACAGCAGTACTGAAACAGTTCATTTTATAACCAATGACTCTGTCTTTATCTTTATACAGCTTTAGTTCCACAAAATCACATTCTTGAACTTTTATAACCTGTACATGAACTGTAGTTATCAAACTAAATTGCCTTTTAACAGATTTCTATCTATCAATCTCAATGGTTACCCAGAAAATACATACGGCAGCTCTAGAAACCAAACATATCTGTATGGACAGTACAGAATTTGATCACATCCTCTTAAACCGGACCAGTCCGGTATAAGACCGGTGTTAGTCCGGTCTTATATGGGACTAGCACCGGTATAAAACCACGTGTCCTTAAACTTATGCTTTTTGACTCTACATTTAGTTTAGTAATTTAGTTTATATGAGTAGGTCATAACTGCGGTGAAGCCAGCTGACGGTAGCTCCTCCTAAAATTAGCTTTGCACATGAATGGTTCGTTACAGTAATAGAACAGTGGTTGCCCTCACAGGCAATATAAAATTAAAAATTAAGGGAAAAGGAGAGGCATAACTGTGTGTGTACCTATTGCAGACCTATTACTTGTGCATACTTATACTGTATCCAGAAGAAATGGTTTCCTGGGATTGAGCAGTAATACAGAAGTTAACGAAAGAATGATCTGGATCTTGCTGGTGAAGGATGGCCAATTCAAGGATGTTACAGGTGGACAGGTAAGGAGAAATCAGGTCCTGGATTTCTCCAGGACCTGATTGGAGAAATCAGGTCTCCAATGACCTGATTGAAGTGACATGGGGGCATGTCACTTCAGTGACATGCAGTGGGGGCAGACTGATGTGGCTGAGCGTCCTTGCATAAGCTGTAAATTTAAAGTAAGATACAATTGGGAAAAGAGCAGATGCTTTTGTTAAAATTATTACAAATTGGTGTATTGTCCCTTACTTCCATGGCGATCGATAACTTGGGCGGCCAGGAGCAGCAAGTGAAATCTGACGAGTGGGAAGGGACTGAACGGGAGAGAGAAACAGAGCGTTGTGGTGACCAACTGAGCCCAGGTAGAACAGGGAATGGCTTGGGTGAGCATCACAAGGATCTCAGTGTCGAGAACAGGCCAGTCTAAACACACACCAGACATGGACAGGATGAATGCAACCTCAGCGGGGAATGCTTTATGATAAAGATTTTTTAAAAAAATGGAACGGCCGTATTTGAGGAGGAAGTATGCATCAAGTTCAGTCCTGCAATAAGGATAGATGCTCCTTGACATGCTTTAACTCACTGCAGTCCTGGAAGTCAACCGTGCTTATTGACGTCATGGTTTTTTTCCATCTTTGTCCTTTACCCCACGCTTTCCTGAAATCAAATCTTCACCTTCATAAACGTCAGTTATCTTCTGTTGAGAAGTTAGCACTGCTCCCTTATGCAGTTCGGCTGAATGAGCAGTATTAAGTTAGAACTTAAGGATCTTGAGTGTTTATATTTCAAAACAGAACCGCATAAAGACCAGTTTTTATTTCCCTTTGTCTTCAATCAGCTTTGCTTACAGATGTCCAGTGCCTCTTCTACACTGAGGTCAGACTACAACACTAAAAGAAGATCTAATCTAACCAGATGTTATTAGTTAGTTGATTGGAACATTTTTTTTTATCTAATAAACCATTAATTGATAATCTTAATTAATTATTTTAATTATTATTTTTATATAATTATTTAATTTTAATTATTTATATCCCTACATAACACTGACATTGCTGGTTAGGTAATCAGTTACAGAAAAAAATATGCACCTTCTTCCTGGTCCTGTCCAGTGGTGGAGAAAGTACT
>NW_015114022.1:54386-65742 GCF_001443285.1 Poecilia latipinna | reverse complement strand
GACGGATTCACTGCAGCACGGATGAATCTCACATCGGATTTTGGACTGTTGGCTGAAAAAAAATAAAATAAAAAGATTGTTAAACAAGCAATAATCCACATTTTTGTTTTGGTGGTAGAGTCCTATATATAGGAAAACATATGATTAAACTATTTAGTCTTCCAAGGTGGACATTTTTCTTTGACTCTAAAACAATAAAATAAAACTAATTAATAGAATCATAATATCAACAATTTGTGCATCAAGTAAACACTTAGCATGCTACAGGTAAATGTTATAATTTAATTTGGCTAATAATAATTATTGCACTGTTAGTGAATGACTTCTAATAGATGTTCTATATTTACCAGAGGAACACAATAACGCCTTCATGAGCTGAAACTGATGAAAAAAAAGGATGGATGCTCTAAACAGTTTAGACAGAGTTGTTATTGGTTTCACCACTATTTACCTACTATTTTTCCAAGTATTCTTAAAAGATTGTCTGTTAGTCTGCAGCTCATGTTACCAAACCAGCTGAGGAGATGAAAAGCTAAAGCCCTCAACAGTTAAAACTTGAGATGACTTAAAACATAAGTTACATTTTTAAATTTTAACATTTTAACTCATTGTTAAAATGCTAACATTACTTAACTAGAGGTAATGTTAGCTAATGTTACCTCTAACAAACTAGAGGTTTTGCACAAGTTGCACTTGTTAGGTAACCCCAAGATCACTGGGTCTTCTTAAAAGATAGAGTGACGTTTCTTAAAAATGTAGCCAGTGTTTTCAGCAAAATTGAGCTGACTGTCCAGGAATGATCCAAGGTACTTAAAATTAGCCAGTTTCAACAGGTTGGCTAAAGAGTGAAACGGCAACCACTTTCAGGTCTTGTTTATGTCATTTAATTAGCTCTACTTCATTAAGACAATTAAAAGGTATGGTGTTTTGTGAGGGACTTTATCTTTTGCGGTTCCAGTTATGCGAGAATTAATAATAAATAATAAAGACTTAGTATTCTGATTTAGTAATGTATTTATATTAGTTGTGCTACCACACCCAGGCCACTAGAGGCAGTAGCAGGCCCGAAAAGATGCGAAAAAGGAGCAGATTTAGAAGTACACAGAAAGCAACGGAATTTGTTAAAAGCTGTGAGCTGCGCTGAAGTAAATAAAAGAGAGAAGTTCAAATACATGCTGAGAGAGAAACTCCTTCCTAAAGATGAAGCTATATCACAGATTTCAAAAGAAAATTAAAACAGGAGACAGTGGATAAAATAGGAAATAGCGTCCCTTTCACTTCCGGAGTGCAATGGTCCCATTTCCGAATAAGGTCCGTCAGTGGTCCGTCCCCGCCCCTTTCTGTTTGCTGCAGCGAGATCCTTCTCAGTAAAGGTGGAGGCGATGGGTGACAACAGACACCAAGTCACGTTATTGCTTGGATTTTACGGCTCCACCTTAAATCCCTGAACTTCACATTTTAACGGACAAAAAAAAAGCGCAACGCGACTTGGATGTAACCATAGACATTTTTCTTTTTTTCTTTTTTTTTTTTTCTTTATTATTATCATCATATACAACAAATATGGTATCGGCATCAGATGTAAACAAATCTAAAGGACTTGAAGAAGCCGACCCAGGCTGCTCCCATACATACAGAAGAAACGAAGGAGCAAAGCAAAAGAACAAAAACAACAACAACAAAAAAAAACAATAAAAAATAAAAAAAATAGGGGTTTTCCAACAGGTCCAGATTGTTTATCATATCATACGGTTCTGCATCTTGATGTTTGTCCATGAATTTTAGAGATGAGAAGAGGTGGCAGAGTTCCTTGTGAAAAGTGGGGAAAGATGGTTTGGCTTTAAGAAAACGACATTTGTGAATGAAAAACTTGCCCATAATAATGATTACATTTAGTAGCCTTTCAAATGTCTTTTCTTTTCTCATAATTCCAAAAACAATGTCTTTCTTAGAAAATTCAGGTAAGTTAGGAATTTTTGGGAAAAGCCAGTAGTGCACATCATTCCACAAAGTTTTACAATACACACATTAATAGAAAAGATGTTCAGTCGATTCAATATCACCGTCACAAAGTAAACAAGTGTTATCATCAATAGCAAATCGAAGTCTAAGGAACTCCTTAGAGGGATAAACACCTGAGAAGATTTTGAAGTCGACTTCCTTGGCTTTTGGAGGGAAGGTTTAAATAATTTGTTCTATTTTTTTTCCTTTGAACCTTTGAAAAGAAATGTGATATAAAATTTGGATTTGATACAAAAGGAAACATAGTACTAGTAAAGCATTCCCTAATTCCCTAATTTTTGAATTTTTTTAGTTTACTTCCACAAAGGAGTATTGTGTGGGCTGTAGTTATGTTTATAGATCCTTCCTCACATTGTGTCTTTAGGAAAACTTTCAAAACAAAAACGGAAGATTTAGGATGTATCTTACTTTTGACAGAGTGAAAGAATATAAATAATAGTCTTTACCACCTGTGTAAACTTTGCCGGTGAATGTTATAACACATAATATAAGTTTTATAATATGTGTTATATTGTTTCATTTCTAATATAGGCCCTTGTGTCAGATAATCTAAGTCGATGTTAGAGAATAATAAATGTTTTTAGATGTACAGAATCTCAGTTAGCCTTCATAGCGGGGCTGAACCCGTATTACACCAAGCACTGTAGCTAATATTAGCTGGTATCTCGCCGGTGGACATAAATACAGTAAAGTAATATTCTAATCACAAAATATACACAATAATATGTCCATCTTAGTTGTGAAATGTTGTCTGTGGAGCCCTCACATCAATAATCCATCGACCAGAACAACAATATCCCTCAGTGCTGAGGCATCTTCTGCTGTTTTGATTGAGCAAGTAGGAGGGTATACCGCTCTAAGATGGCCGCCGTATTTCTTGCACCGGAGCGGCCAATGCGGGGTCTACTCTTATATTATGTCTATGGATGTAACGAGTAACGCGACAGTTTTGTAGAAATGTAGTGAAGTAGAAAGTACAGATACTTACTGTAAAATGTAGTGGAGTAAAAGTAGAAAGTATCCATTATTAAATCTACTTAAGTAAAGTACAGATACACGAAAACTGTACTTAAGTACAGTAACGAAGTACTTGTACTTCGTTAGTTCCCACCACTGGTCCTGTCTTCACCAGCACATTTCAAAAGTAGTCCATTGTGCATCTTCTGATATACTGAAAGTCGTCAAGATGTGGGAGGCACCTGTGCTGAAAATACATTTTCTTGAGGTTCCACTGACTTTTTTCCATTACTCAAGGTGTGTGATTGTCTGCAAAGGACCAAAAATAATTTCAAAAGGTACTCAAACTTTTATTAGTTGCAAGTGTTGCAAAAATAAGCATTCATTAATTAATATTATTATGTAAAATGAACGTGTTAATATCTCAAACTGCGTAGTTATTCCACTGACCTACTTTTTTCATTTACTCATATTGTGGGTAATACCTAGATACTAGTATGTGGGGCTGTTACCATGATGCTCAAGATTACTTGACAAGCTTAACCCTTCTCTTTAGAAATGGGGTCCAACCGACCCCACACCCGTAAAACTTGTATCATTTGCCACAGTCCTCTACGTTTCCTCACTCCTCGCACACACAATGGTTAAGATATGAATTACATCATCTCATCAAGCAACTCCATTTTTGTCTTTTGTTCAGTAGAGTAACTGCTCTACTTACCAAGATCCAGGAGGAAGGAAATATTTAGCCAAGGAGGAGATGAACCTGGATGGATGTTAAACATTGTCTGGTCCTGAAAGGTCAAGAGGTTATTTTTTTTATAACTGGCTTCTCAACGTCCAGCTGGAAGACAAATGAAGTACATAAAGTTATTCACATCACAAAACTTCTGAATACTTAAGCACTCAACACAAAGAATAAGCTGCTAGACTAATCATTTTTTCTCTTCTTTTTATAAAAGCAGCTGTGTAACCAAACCAGGACTACCAAAACTATATTTCCTGTCTAATCTTTCTTTTGTCATTGTGGAGGAATTCATGGCCCACTCTTCCTTATGATTTTTAGAAAAAGCGAAGGTTGGCACTCCTCTTCAGACTGAACACCTCAGCTCCAAGAATCTCACTGACAAACAAACTCCATAAGCCAAGGTTGTGGATCTTCTGTACGAAGCAAATAGCGTAGGACAAGGTGGTGGTTTTTTACCAGGCTACAGGTTGTTTTTTTTTGTTTTTTTTTAATCCTGTTTGTTTACCTCCAAGCATCTGGCTGTGCTATAGCTAACACATATCCAATATGGTCTCATCTCTTCAAAACACTTTATTCCATTTTGGATATAATATAAAGATGTACTACGGGTTGCACAGCCATATTCCTTATTAGAAAGAAGAGGATTTCTTGTCATTTTCTAGTTGGGCTGTCATCAGATTTATCATTTAACATGATAACTGAGGCCTGCAGAGTCTGAGATGGAGCTCTCTTGTTTCTTTTTGCATCGTTCAGCCTGACCTTGGGGTTAATTTACTGAAACGTGAAATCCAGGGAAGATTGGCTGACACAAACGCTTCCCAATGGTTATTAATCTCTCTCAGTGTAGAATGATTTAGAACGACTTCAAGTAGTTTGAAAAATGGCTTTATAACCCTTCCCAAATTGTCAGGCAATATATGTTTAAAGATTGTTGCTGATTGCTCTCCTTCTTGGCATTGTAATAACCTCAACTTACATCATCTTCTTTTTACATCAGTGAACTTCTTCTAGACAGTTCACCACTCATTATGTTTCCAAAGCAACAAACATGTTCTTATTTTTTACACACAACTTTTATGGTTAGTATAAGCCTGGAAGTTTCCATCATACAGATCATTTGTATTATGTCTTTAGTAAGAATCCCCAAACAGAAAGGAGTTTTTGTTTTTGCTTTGTTTTGTTTTGTTTTGTTGGTTCTTTGTATACCACAGCTGTACCTGTCTGACATTGCAGTTAGGCTCCCATTCAGTTGGATTTATTTCTACAAACCTAAATTTAGTTTTACTATTTTTTAGTAGAAGAAGACAGGACGTAGTTGGAGGATCATTGGATGGCATGTGTTTAATTACTAATTGCGTGAACATGTGATCTTAATTGTGTTACTTATTTAATGGAAACATTGCAGTTGCGAAATAATGTTTTTTTGACATTAGCAGAATAGTGACAAAGTTTTGCACTCATTTATAATGGAAACACAGCTATAGACATCCAGTGGAATGCTTTGTGATTATCATCAGGAAGCAGTAGCCCTGCCGTCGCACAGCAAGTTGGTTCCTGCCTTTAAGCTTACTTCTAGCCTCACATTTTAGAATCTGGATGTTCTATTGTGCTGCCACGGCTTTCCACCAGCCAGTTTAATTTCTTTCCACCCTTAAAGATATGTATGCTGCATGTTTTAGTAGCTGTGTGACAGAGATTGGTTCCTGCTCCTGACTGATATTGGCTGAACATCAGAATGACAAATCCCATCCATCAAAAGCCAGCTGCCTTAAAGGGAAGAAAAAAAAGACCAAAAAACTCGAAACCAGCTGCCAAGGACCCCAAACACAGGAACAGAAGATTAAAATGATGACAACTGTCACAGTGGGTCACTACCTGGGTCAGAGATGTCATCAAGAGGTGGAAAGAGAACAGCCACACGTGGATCTAACACCACCGCACAAATGTCATTTCTGTGGATATTGAATCAGAAATGTCATAAGCACAATTTGGGCTGTTATCACCTCTCATCAGCCGCAGTGTTTATTCAGGCTAGTCTGGAAATTTGACTTGAAAAGACGACTCCTTCGCTCCGATAGCAGCAGAGAGGCGAGGCGGTGACGGTTGCAGAGAGCAAAGGGGGCAGCTGGAAGATGAATAATTCCCCATATTGGCATTGCTTCAAGCAGCGTTCACTGATACTTGTTCAGGCGGCACAGCTGCAACTGTATGTTGATAGACAGCAGAGAGCGAACAATAAAAAACAGCCTGACATCTGCGTGACCCGTCTGTGGAGAAAATAAGCTCAATCCTCCAAATGGCACATAAGTCAAAATGAAAAACGAGACACCTCCTCCGGCTTATATATATAGTGACTTGATATGTGAAAGACAGCTGGAATGGAGGACATGGTCTGATTGGCATCACTAAAACTGTTCAAATTTTCTGGGCAGATTCTGGACCAAACAAATATATGTATGTGCTCCCCAGAGATGGAGACACTTAACCAAATATAAGAAAACTTGACTCCTGTATTTAGGAGTGAAAGCAAGTTATAACACAAGTTACAGCCTGCTTAACTCAGGTGCATGTCATGCACCTGTGAAAGCATTACCAGACAGTAGTCTCTCTGAAGCCCCTTCTCCTCTAGACTAATAAAAACCAAGCCATTGTTCTACGCTTTGCTTCATACAGAGGATCTGGACCCTTGGCTGGTGGGAAATGATTGCTTTTTGAGATTATCTAAAAGTATTAACAACAGACTGAACAGCTTTGCTCACTTTGTCCCCTGCTGTTGCTAAAACTACAGGCAACAATTCTAAAACAACTCAGAAAATCAACGTTATTGTTCGCAAATTCTCTTTTTGTTCACTGATTAGCCCGGTAGAAATTCTACTAGAGAAATCCAGGCCAATGAGAAAAAGCCCAGACTGTGTTGGGAAGCAAGATTTTAATGGAGCGGAATTGCACAGGAGGGCAATGGGCAGCCTAGCAGTTGGCATGCTTCACATTGAAAATTCCATGGTCAAACATTGAGGTCCAAATCTTTTTTGTGGTTGAAGAGCACATACAGTGTCAACTTGACGAGGCAACATGCAATGAACAAATCTACAGGAAAACTACTTGGCTAAAGACCACCACATACATAAATGTTTATCACTCCGCAGACGTCCACATTAACTCAAAGCGGACTCAAGGCAGACATCAGTCAGCATATGTGAGCATTAAGGGTACATACCCAACATGACATCATCAGAACATCGACTACAATTCCTGTAGTCACAGGCCACCCACATTCCTACTCCTCATGGCCATTTAGTGAGGAACACACTGCCAATGGGGACACACCCGACTGGGTTAGAACCAAAGCAGACAATAGAGTGAGACTTGACAATGGAGAACTGAAGGACTTTGTGTGGTGAGGTAATATTATTTTCTTCTTAAATTACCCAGTGCGTCTGTTTTCATTTTTATTCTTTTAATCTGTTTTCTGTTAAGTTTTGACTATTCTAAAGCCTTAAATAGCAGCAAAGTGTTAATAAATGCTTTAAAGAAAACCCTCTGAGAACTTGTATCCCTGTACCTTATCCAAAAGCTTGGTTTTAACTGAAAATCAGATTCAATCTTGAATTGAAATAAGTTCCTACAGCAACTGTAAAAAAAAATAAATAAAAACGTAGCAGAGGCGTAGTTTACTTTTCATCCTCCACCAATAACTTGTATTTATCACAGTGACTTCCAGATTTATTTTTCTTCAACAGTATGTTTATTGCTGCTTGGGAAATGAAATTAATTGCATCCCCACCAAGTGGTCTCTTATAAGGCAGCCTTAGATAAGACTGAGTGCGAGGCACAGCAAATGGCGCCCGGTTTGATGTCTGTTTTCATTTCAAGATGGGAGAAATGATTCCTAAATTTACCATAGCACTTCTAGTTTGGTAATTATTTCAAAGACAGTTGTTTTTGAGTGTTGCTTCTCTTTCTCCCACTTGTGCTATTTGTGATTCCACTTCCAGATTGTCGCTTAAAGCCCACAGTGAAAGAAATAATAATAATAGCGTTTGTAAGCAAGCTCGTCCAACTCCAGCTGCCTCCGCTCTCGACTTTGCAATGAACGCGTCACGTCTTTATGCAGGGAAACAATATATTCTAACCGGAGAAGTTGTTATTTACAAAAGCAGACTGTGAAAACAGACTTTCTCTTTGTCATTCTGTACTGTAATCTTAAACTATGATGGCAAGTTCAGGCAATAAGCCAGCATTGTTCTACAGTTCCTTGTAAAAGTAATCTTACCCTTATTGAACCTTTTCACTTTTTGGCATGAACACTCATTTCTACGTTTTTTGATTTGTTTTGCTTTTTTTAGATTTGATGGATAACATAAAAAAGAAAAGTAGTGAATTATTGTAACCTTGTAAAAAACCAGCCCATTGTTCTACACTTCACTTCATCCAGAGGGTCTGGACCCTTTGCTATCAAGAAGTGATCGCTTCCTGGAGGCATGGTCTCTGTTGACGTTTAAAATTTTAGCTAAGCTAACATTTGGCCGTAACATATGTAATGTGATAGTTTGATGCAATGAAAACAATCATCCTCAACTGCGAAGAGACAAGAGCGGAGCCAAACAGATGGATGTTAATGTTAATTCAATATTTCGAAGTGTGACCAAATATTGGTCACATTTCCAACTGAATGGCTTCCTTCACTTCCTCCACTGGCATTGCCAAGACTACAGGCAGACTACAATTTATAAAACAGAGCAGAAAATCAACATCATTGTTAACTACTCTTCCTTCTATTTGCTAATTGGCCAAGTAGAAATTCTGCTGGAGGGAATCCACGTCAATGGGAGAAAACCCAGACTGTATGTGAAGTGACATTTGAATTGACCAGCATAGTGTAGGAAGGCAAAGGACAGGCTAGAATTACTATATTTATAGTAAAGCGGAAGGAAAATGATTAATTGTTTACAACTAGCTTTACAAATGTAGTCAGTCCCCTTTGATCTGATTCACCCAAATAAAATTCAGTATAAAAATAGATGGAACATGGCAAATCTATCAAAAGACTGGCCAGCCACCTCATCTAACAGGCTAACAATCAGCTCTATGTTGAAGAGAAGAAAGCTATTACTGAAAGAAAAACCAAAGAAGTTGAGAAAATATGTGGATATTATGTTCTGATCAAATGAGAAGAAAATGAAACATTTTGCCCCATATGGGGAAAAACAAACACAAAACAACAACCTGAACTATCCTATACCTGATCCATCTCCAAGGTGTGTGGAATGTGCTGCTACACGGTGGACTCGGGTGATGAATACAAACAGCCCACTGAACAGTACAGGATACACACTTTAACACAGAAAAGTTCCTACATATCATTTAGGAGCATTTAGCAAGCAAAGAATTAATCTCTTTGACAAGTGCTTCCTATAAAGCATGCCCTGCATTTTTGTCTCTTGACACATTCCACACAGTTGATTATATAGCAGTGAGAAGGCTGGTGTCTCAGTGGAAGTAGAAAGAAAATACTGAGGAACAAATTCAAGACCACATTAAAAAGTCAGAGTAAAGCCTCTGTCCATGTGCAGAAATCCCTGGAGTCAAAAGCAGCTGCACTATGGAGACAGTTTGCTCTCCTCTCTGCTCTGCTCTGGCGCTGAATTAGGAGGAAACAGGCAGTGCTTTTTAACTTCTTCTTTGAGAATGTAATTGTTACCAAGCAACCCAAAAAAACAGAACACTGACAGAAAAGAAACGGGTCATAGAAAAAAATAGAGCTGCTGATTTTAATGCTGCTTCTTCAGGTTTTCACCAATCACAGTCTGTACTCCAGACTGTGATTGGTGAACAGTAAGGTCAGACATTTTGTAGTGACACAGATGCTTTGTTGACTTTAAAGAAACGTTGCATAGTGATCAGATCCATGTGAGTTTATTCCAAAGAGCTTTATTGGTCTAAAAAGAGACAATTTATTGTCACAAAAAACAGTAAGAATGTTCCAGAAAATATTTCCTGATCAGTTTGCAGTGAAGAAGGCTTGAAGACATTCAAGAGTGCGCAACAAAAAGCAACACAGTCTCCAACAGAGGAGGACTGAGCTGAGGAATTAGGTTGCCACCGGAGCAGAGCTGACTCAGCGTTGGCAGTAGGACTGTGTGGGCGCACCTGCACATAATTTGACTGGAAGCCACTTCAGTCCAAGAACAGCAGCAGGGAAGCACAGGGACGGACAACAGAAGACGAATCTGTCTTCTCATTGTCTGGGATATCTGTAAAATTATTTGTCTGAAGAAGAATGAACCCCCCTCACCCCCAAATCAACTTCTTTTAACATTCAAGGTACAATTAAGTGATAAACTTTAAGCACTAGAATGGAGCTTCTGGATTGGCTGCTTTGCAAACACCAGCCAATAGTGTGTCAGGTCTCATTTCAACTTCCCAAGTTGCATTTTCATTCAGATATGTTATATATATTCTCCCCCAAAAAAACACAGATAGGTAAATCTGTGACTACTGACCTATAGCCAGGCTCCTCTGTGACATGTATGGAAAAAACTGATGAGAGTAAGACAGTGGTTTTAATAAATAGCCTAATATGAATCACAGTTGTTTTTTAACCTTAAGGTCAGGCAGTAGAGGTCTAAATCTCAGGAAATAACACATACGAAAACCAATATTAATGTTTAATTTTCTACTTTTTTTGTAATATTTCTCATTTTCTTTTCATCAACTTATTTTATTGTTTTTTGTAGAGCACTTTGGTGCAGTTTAAAACCTGTTTTTAAAGTGCTATATATATACATTTGACATTGTCATTGACTTTTTGCTTGTATCCTCAGAATCAGGTGTACTGAGGAATGTTCTGATGTTTATTTAGAGCTTCAGTGCAGGGCTGAGAGCTCTAGCCTGCTGTGGCTGAGTCACTATATAGTGGACACAACTGTGGGTGGGTGGGCGGATGTTCCAGCTATATAGCTTATATCTTTGCATCAGACAGTATTCCACTGAGGATGTTATTCAACAGTTACTGTAGCTGAGGGGGAGTGAGGTGAATTAGTATGGACGGTGAAAACTGGTGCACTACACATTTAAAAGCTGTTCTGCTGCATGGACGAGGTTTGAGCTCGACCAGTTGTTTTCAAGCTCACCCTGTGGTCTCCGTCAGTTACAGTTGAAACCAGATCTTTACATACAGTTTATTCAGAGTAGACAGTATTTTTTTTTTCAGGGTCTTGTTTTTGGTAGAAATGCACCCCTCCAATATAATACCACTCAGGGGTGGGCAACACTAGGCCTGGAGGGCCAATGTGTCCTGCAACGTTTAGATGCATCTCCACTTCAACACACCTGAGTCAACAAGTGCATTAGGGATTGGAGAACTTGACTGCACTGATTCAGCTGAGGGCACTGATCCAATGGGGAACTAAAGTTGCAACTTTTGTTACATTTGTTACATTTTCAGCTTCTGTCATTTGCTTTCGCTGCACTGAGTCAAACCAACCAACAAGAACAGTTACAGAACCCTTCAGAGCAGCCTGTTGAGAAGCTGGTTCTCTGTCTTGTGTTAGGATCTGTGTTTTCTGTGTAGTTTTTCTGTGTTAGTCCAGTTTCCCCTGTGAATCTGTCTTCCCTGTTGATTGCTCC